>NW_015165387.1:18210-22573 GCF_001447785.1 Gekko japonicus
TGCAATCCATCAAAAAGTAATTAAGCGGGCTTTTCATTTGTAAGTGTTGCCATCTCATTAGGCCCTTAAGAGGGAGGGTTTCCAAAAACCCGCCGTGTTTGTTCATTGGCATGCTGTCCCCGACTTCTTAGGGTTGCAACTTGATTACTGGGTCTCACCATTTTACAAGTTATTTCCAAGGCTTTATGGCACGGAGCCCTGGAAAACTCCCTCGAGGTACACTGAAAAATGACTCAAGAATATTCTCAAACTCCCAAGAGAATCTAAGCAGCCTCCAAATTAAACGGGCAAAGGCAGAGAAGGCGTTCATCTTTTTTCCCCCTCTCAGTTTGTTCTTGGCAAATCTTCTGAGACAACACAAAAGATTTAACCTGGCATCTGAGGCCACTGTCACTCTGGTTTTGCTATGCAGTAGATATGGTACTCATCACGGTTGATGCCCAGCATGTGTCTCTTCTCTGGCACGCTGTATACTTTTAGTGGGGAGTAAATCAGGACACGGGTTTCAATTCAGACTAAGAAAAGACGAAGCAGAAAAGGTTTTTCCCTGGAGTGCACAGCTTCAGGCTAGACTGCACCACTTGAGTGGTAGCATTAGGAATGCTCCTTCATGAAAAGTCCCTGCACATGGAAATATAACATATCATGGACAATACTAGGGTACATGTGTCCCTGATTGGTTAGTTGTCTGTGTGCAGGGAAGCTCTTGCCCTAATATGTCTGTCCTCTTCCAACGTTTTTCTCCTTTAACTGGCTTCTTTCTTTCATTATTTTATCCTTCTGTGCAGTGCAAGGCTGCTAGTATTATTGCTGATTCTCATTTAGTCTTTTTTTTAAAAAAACAGATTTGTATTTGCACAAAAGCAGTTGTGCACAATCTTTGAAAGCCGCTTTCCACACTGCGGTTCTATTCAGAGATACCTAAAAAGAGTTCACAAAAACAATTAATGTTAAAAAGAGAATGGCTACTGTGTTTGGTTCTCCATTCTAGTATCCACCAGTGAATCTGGAAAGCTGTTTTGCGTGTAGCACCTTTCTAGCTCCATGAATGCAACTTTAAAACAATATGACAAATTTGGCTATACATAGTTCTGTTCTCCTCCCCTGCATCCTTATCACAACCCTGTGGGGTAAGTTAGGCTGAGAAAGAACGGTCATGAACTTTGAGGTTAGTCAGGTATGTTATTTAAAATGTTTAGCATAAGTAGGCCAGAGAATCTGCTTTTTCATTTTCTGTGCCAAATAGCAAGCATGCATTTTTCTCACTGTTCTGGAGATTCGGAGTCTCAGCCTTCAACAGGCAGCTCACAGATCATTGAGAACTAAATCTGCTGTTCTTTGTTAGAGACAATTGTTTCATATTTCATAAACAAAGTAGAATTTTGCTTAGAGGGATTGAGTTAACAGCTGGATTTATGCCCAGAAAAAAGAATCTCAGGATGGTCAAGGCAAAGTTTGCTACTTGCATTCAATTGGGAAAATATCATTGTAGGTTCAGAGGCACATCACATAACAGTTTTGGTGGATATGAATTAGAAGTTTCAATAAAGTCATGTGTTGGCCCATATAATTGTGTCTGGTAAGTGTTAGCTACAGCCTATAACTCCTGAATTTGGAATTTAGTGAGACTATCTTATCTTTTCTACAAAGAATCTGGTAAATCATAGAAATCACCATTCATTTTGAATTCAATTTAGGTGGAACAGCAACTAACACGTATGTTTATTTACTTTTAATTTCATTGACCTATGCTAGTGTTTTCAGTACGCTTGTGATCCTTGCTTCTGCAATCTTATCAGGAATAATTAGATTGATTTTTAAATACAAGTTTTAATTAAATCAAGGGGTGATTTTTTTTGCCTGTGGATACAAGGTTTTCATTCTGAACCTGAAATAAACAAACTTCCGATGAGCTTGGTCAGAAAGCTCAGGACCTGTTAAAAGGCTGATGGTTTGAAGGAACAATTATATCCTACTCAGTATTGTAACTAAGGGTCAAACTAGATGTGATGGTATCCACAGGTGCAACCAGTGGATGTCACCCTCATTTTAAAGTGACTGAAAAATGCCAGGCGGGCCCAATCATGATCAGGCATTTTCAAGTGCCAAAACAGCTGTGGGGGGTGGGGCTGGGAGTGGCTGTTTGGAAGGAGGTGAGCTGGAAACTGTGACTTTACACAGAGAGGCAATTGCCAGTTCCTCTTAGACTGAGTGATTCTGCTGCATCTTTGCCTCCGGAGTGTTTGATGCAGACTGGTTGGAAGAAGGCTGCCCCAGAACAATGATTCAAGCAGAGATGCAGCAGACAGCCTCCTCTATGGGCCAAGGGAACTTTGAAGTGTTATGTAACTGATGTACTTCTCAAAGCACACTAGCAGTTCTTTTGTAGAAAGCAATGGGTAATTCTCCCAAGACCTCAAGATTCCCTGTCAGCCACGCACCAGCCTCCTCGATGTTTTTGTGGCGAAAACGTTTGCAAAATTAGAAATAGCTGGGTAAAGAAAGCCAGTAGTGCCAAAAGAGAGGTAAAGCCTGCCAACAGGCTGGACCAGTCTGCAAATCAGTCAAAGGGGCATGAGCTGAAGGAGAGGCTTGGAAGGCAGAGCCATTTCCAGCACTTGGGAAACAAAGAGGCGATTCTCCCTGGGCAGGCAAGCAGAAGTGGTGTTTGCTCGGTGCCCATGGATGGAAACCCCTGCTGCTGCTTCTCCCCCCCACCACCACCACACACACACACACACACCTTCCCGTCTCTGCAGCCCAGCAGCCCTTCAAAGTTTATCCTGGCCAAGAGAGAGGACTTGAGGGGCCCTAATGCCTTCCACTTTGATGCAATCAAAGTGCCAGGTAATCACATCCGGCATCATATCGGCACTGCCACCCGCATTGAAGATCATATAAGTTTTAGTTGGCTAAAACTCATCAATTTATTATTTAGTCAAATCTGCATACACTGACACACAGGTAAAACAATAGCCAAGGAGGCGCAAGGATTTTGCACATGTATTGCAGAAGAATGTCTTAGGGTCGAACAATATAGAACACTCAAGTTCCATGAATGCACGCACGCCAATGTTTGGAATAAATACTAAGTAGGTGCTCTGCTCAATCAGTATGGTGCCCATTGCACGGGAGCATGCCAGTGTGATAGTGTGGGCCATTATTGCTCATGGTGGCTTTTAAATTATGTTGTTAGCAGCCCAGAACATAGCACAGAATATTTTGTGGAGCCATGCCTACAGAATTATAAGTGCCAAAGATAAGATAAGATTATCCATGATATGTTAAGGAATGAGATTGATATTTGCTTTATGGACACACACAATGGACTGTGCACACATACACATAGGCTCAGAAAGCTGTACAAGACACCTGTTGTGATACTACACATAGAAGGTGCATGCATAAGCCTTAACACGTGAATGAGGTTTCAGCTACACAGCTACCAGCCTGGTGAGGAAGCACACATCTCCATTATTGTCAGCAATATAACAACTTGAGAAGAAGCAGCCCCCATTGCTGAATTGTTTGTGGTCAGCACGCCACATCTCTGCTTTATTTCTACATTGGCATTTCCTGCCAGATGGACCTTTTATGAACAGAGGAATGGCCAAGCTTCATCTGCACTTCAAGGGAGCATCCTGACACCAAATTTTCACACTTGCCCAGATGCCATCCTTTGAGTTAGGTCTTAGGTTACAATACTGTCCAACCCTCTAGGTAGCCACCCCTCACTACACGCAACCAATGGGATTGTTTTTGGGACGGACTAATAGTTAGGTGGGTCCATAGGTTGGCACAGTTGCCACCCACCCAAAAGACCACCTATAAAAGGGAAGGACCATTCACCTGGCCCTTCCTAGCTAGCAACCCCCACAACATCCCCTGTCTGCTTTATACTCCTCTTTTGTCCAGCTTGCTATCCCCAAACCCTTGCCTCTACTTTGATCTCTTGATCTGCAGTCAAGAGACCCACATGTGCTGACTGGTTCTGGTCGTGTGTTAACTTCCCTAGAGTTCTATTTCTTCCCATCCATTCTTCATTGGAACGAACAAGCTTCAGGACAGATAAGTATCACCCCCCGCACCTCATCCGGGGGGACTACGATCCCTCGCGTTCCCCCCGAAATGACCTCTGGAGTTAGGTCTTAGGTTACAATATTGTCCAACCCTCCAGGTAGCCACCCCTCACTACACGCAACTGATGGGATTGTTTTTGGCATGGACTAATAGGTAGGTGGGTCCATAGGTTGGCACAGTTGCCACCCACCCAAAAGACCACCTATAAAAGGTAAGGACCATTCATCTGGCTCTTCCTAGGTAGCAACCCCCACAACAACCCCTGTCTGCTTTATACTCCTCT
>NW_015165387.1:22732-23757 GCF_001447785.1 Gekko japonicus
GAACAACCAAGCTGAGAAGACAGATAAGTATCACCCCTCATCACCCCCACCTGCGAATGCAAACGTGCTTATTTTAATACTGTATTTCTAAGGAACTTGATTGAATGTGTGAGAGCATCAGTATTGTTTGTATGTGATTTATATTCTTTAAGTAAAAGACATTTATTTTAACAACACCAGCCTCGACTCCTTCTCTGGTAACCTTTGGTGGGAACAGGACCTTGGTATAGTTGGCAAGCACCCAGTTGCTGTAGATAAAGCAATTCAGCTAACAGATAGCTAAGCTGAACCTTCATGTTCAAGGTCAGCCTACCTGTTTCCCAGGTGCCAGGGGCTAGTAACAGGATGTCAGAGACTTCCTTTGCACCCCTTCCCCTCCACATGTTATTTGTAGAGGATGGTTCTATCGATGGCTACTAGCTATGATTAATAAAATGCAGAACTGCCACCTCAGGGCTAATAAAGAGCAAACAAGAGGGGTTGGCCATCTGCAAACGAGCCACCCTGACCACTATAGCTCAGGATAGCCTGATCTTGTTAGATCTTGGAAGCTAAGCAGGGTCAGCCCTGGTTAATATTTGGATGGGAGACCACCAAGGAATACCAGGGTCGTGCCACAGTGGCAGCAATGGCAAACCACCTCCAAACATCTCTTTCCTTGAAAACCCTACAGCTAACTTGATGGCAAAAAAAGAAAATAGAAAGGAGTGGGCCATTTTTAAAACATAGAGTGTGTGTTTGCTGTGTGAAAACTCTTTTTCTCACTGAAGTTGCTGTGTGTGTCTTCTCAGAAAGAGAGCTGGATAGTGGAAGAAGTATTAAAAAAATGGGAAGAGACAGGCCTGGGAGGGGGGAGGAAAGAGGCAGCCCCCACCTGCTTAATCTCTTTGTTTTTAAATCATAGTGTGTTTGCTGTGTGAAAACTCTTTTTCCCACTGAAGTTGCTGCGTGTGTCTTCTCAAAAAGAGAGCTGGATAGTGGAAGAAGTATTAAAAAAAATGGGAAGAGACAGGCCTGTGAGGGGG
>NW_015165387.1:23935-47861 GCF_001447785.1 Gekko japonicus
GGGAGGGGGACAGTCGGGGTGGGGGGGGGGGGAGGCCGTGGCAGGGCGTGTCCTGCTCCCTACCCCGACTGTCCGCGCAGCCAAGACCAGTGGCCTATAAAGTCTGGCCAAGAGTGCAGCATCTTCCAATGGGGCAGTGATTCCAAAGATCAGCTTGCCTCCCCCCCCCCCAAATAAGTAAAGCCCTATAGCACCAGAGCACCTCACAGCCCGCTTGGCTAGCCAGCCTCTACAGTCTCCATTCTGACTTTCAGAGGTAAGTGTACATTTTTCAGTACCTCGTGGACGGTTATTCTGTTAGCGTCATGCAGTGCATCTTTGCTGTTTGGATCAGCAGGTGACAGGTAAACTCAGATAATCCAGAAATTCAGATCACTGAGTACCTCACAGCCCGCTTGGCTAGCCAGCTTCTACAGTCTCCATTCTGACAGGTAAGTGTGCATTTTTCAGTACCTCGTGGACGGTTATTCTGTTAGCGTCATGCAGTGCATCTTTGCTGTTTGGATCAGCAGGTGACAGGTAAACTCAGATAATCCAGAAATTCAGATCACTGAGGTTCAGATAAAGGGAGTTTGACTGCCTGTATAAATGATTAACTGGCAGGAATAATTTTGTTTGAGAAGACGCTGGATGCAATATATACAACTGCTATCTACTGTGTCAGATCAGCACTGGTCCATCCTGCCCAGTTCTGCCTAAACAGGCTGGCATCAGTTCTTTCAGAGTTCCAGGCAGATAGACGTCTTTCTGATAATACCTGCTACTCAAGATCCTTTTAAGACTGCTGGAGACACCAGCCAGGAATTCCCAGCTCTGATGTTAAATTCCAGCACAGACTCCCTCGGGACAGGTGGCTGATGTTGCCAGGAATTCCACAGGAATAGCTCTGCTTATTCTTCCAGACTGGTAATGAAACTGCCATTGTCGGATCCATGCAAGGATCTAAACCAGCATTCTGTCTCCCAGCAGTGGCTACTCATAGGGCCTGGGAAGCTTACAAGGAGAAAGCTGCCCCCTGTTGCTCATCCCTCAGCATCCAGTAATTAGGGATACACTGCCTTTGAATATGGAAGTTCCACTGTTCTTACAATAGCAAGAAGACATCGATAGACCTATGATTCAAGAATAGCATTTAGAGGAGAACGGAGATAATGCGAAAAGTCACATCTGCACGGGTCTGTGAGGGACATCTCATTCCTACAGTGGGGGTAGTTAGAGAATGATTTGGCCTGTACTGGTCTATGTCGCCAATAGACTGGCATGCATGCAGTTCTCCGCTGGCAGTTCTCCCATAGTGTTTAGGTTGCTGGATCGGAACCCGGAAACTAATGCTGGACTTTCAGTGCAAAGCAGCAGACACAGAGCAGTTAGAGAGCACGGTCCCTTTCTGATTTCAGAAAGCAGCTGTGTTGGTCTGCAGCAGAACAGCCAGATTTGAGTCCAGTAACGCCTTAGAGACCAACACGATTTTGGGGGAATCTGCTTTTGATTGAAAGTCAAAGCTCCTTCTGTCAGATATGAGTTCCAATGAAGGGAGCTTTCTCTCTCGAAAGGTTGTACCTCAAAAATCTTGTTGGACTCTAAGGTGCCGGACTCTCTCTGTCTCTCTCTGTGTAGCTTTGGAAAAATAACCCCCACCAATCAGCTGTGTGATTGGGCTGGGGGGGGGAGATCCAGCTCTCTGTTCCCAAACAGCTGAGAGGCAGAATTTCAGCTTTGTTTAATGGGCTATGCCTTGCAGATGTAAAGCTCCAGCTGTTCGATCAGAAACGGGGATTGCACGCACAACACTCTTTTACATGTGCCTCCAGCGAGGGGGTCTCTGAACAGGCGGCTGGTTTTGCATGCATGTAGTAACCCGTGACTCATGGGCCTTTTTCAGCCAGTGGGTCCGGACCTCCAGGTTGGTCCTGGAAGCCCTGGGTTGCCAACAGGCTTGGAGAAAAACGTCCTGCACTTTTAACAGAGGGTTAATGTGTGGAAATGGGCAGCTGAAGCTCCTCATGGCATGGAGGGAAATAACATCCTGGTGAGCCTCTATTAGAGGGGAATGACATTTTTCTCCGGGCAGTTGCCAGCTTTATGGGCACAGCTATGGCACTACCCACCACCGTTTTCCTTTCAAGGTCCTGTTATTTGTTTGGACAACAGAGGCAGACAAAGATAAAAGGAGAACAAGTAAAGCCAATAGAAGGGAAGCACCAGGCTTAAGATCACAGAAAAATTAAGGCTACACCTGAGCCTACTTAAATGGGAGTCAATCCCACTGAACAGAGTGGAACTTACTTCGAAATGAACATGCATATGAGTGGGCTGCTCAGGTGGGTTCTAGGTTGCAAGCTAGGGTTGAAATCTCTGTTCCACCAAGTTGATTAGTGTTCAACAGTTGAACACTAATGCCGCAGATGAATCTGGGAATTCAACTGAATTTGGGAAGCCCACTGGGAGATTTGGCAACCACTGCTTTGGCTGCTTGTTTCTCCACTGGCTTTTTTGCCCCCTACCCCCAACCATCTAACTGCACCATGCAGGGCTCTGGGTGGCCACAGCCCAAGTGAGGTAAACAGCTGCAGCCTAGCAATGTTAACTGTACAGGTGATACACGCTTTCTCCAAGAGTGTTTTCCCATGAGCCCGGCGGTGTCTCAGGCTCAGCCGCCTCCATCCATCCGTCCACCTTTCCGCTTGTTGTCCATTTCGCTCCCAGTCTCATTAGCAGATGGGGAATTCTGATGAGAAGGGAGAAATTGTGCACATCAGTGGTTTTTATGAGCCCCTTGAAACCAATGCAGCCTTTTGTCCCAGCTGCCCAGCCAAAATGTAGGCTAATGAGTTTGGCAGGAACCCTCATCTCATTGTAAGATGCTGCATTTGCATGAAAAGCCTGGGGTCAAAGAAAGGAGGGATGTTGTTGTCCCAGAGGAGATGGGGGTTAAGATGGAGATGCAGACAGTGGGAAGAAAGGATTAGGGTGCCAGTGTAAGGAGGGCATAAAAAGTAAGTTCTGTGAGCAGAAAGTGAGTTCCGATAGGCTATGGGCAGGCAGGGAAGATGTCTCAGTGGAGGGGTATTTTGCTGTAGAGGTGCACATAACTAGAAGGAAGGACTGAGGTATCACTGCAAGGAACACAAAGCAAATCACTAGCAGTAAGCAGAGAGCACACTACCTTGCAAGGTTGTATGCCGTCTCCACAGGAAAAAAAAAATCCCTGCACCCAGGCAATCGTAACTCTGTGGTATGGAAAGCTGAATTCCGAGCCCGGTATATGTTTTGTAAGTTGAATAAATTTTCACAATTTGATTTTGGTTTTGCTAAGCGTGGGATAAGAGCCGAGCCAAGGCTGAGCACAGCACTGAAGCCCCACCCCCATCAAAGGAAATCTTATTCAGCCACCTGTCAGGTTTCTGAGATTGTTGCAGGTATTTCTGACACACTTTGCAACCATATGGACTAGAAACTTGTTTTTATTTTTTTTAAAAACGATGAGCAGTTCAAATTGCACTGTAGACCCAGCCCTGCCTGTCCATGACTAGACTAGAGGATGTCATCCCTTCCTGTATCCAGCCCTACATTTAGCCCCTTCCTCTGAATTTTTAACTGTTTAAAAACTTTTACTACATCTAACTAGCTCTCTCTTGCGGTATGTCAGCTTTCCTCCACTCATCTCTCTTCTTATCTGTCTCCAAGGTTGTGGTGTTGCTGGTGCATTTAAGGTGAGGCTGCAATGTGACTGTGGATGGTGATCCATCACTTGAAGATAATGGGCTCAGCCAGTGATTTGCAGCCTTTAATCTACTACCACCCATCAAGTATGCCATATTATCATCTAATGCCCCCCCCGCCCCCAGCCACAAGTAAAAAAAATCAGAGACATAAAAACCACTTCTGGAGATGGTTTTTCTCAAATCAGACAGGAAACGAAGGGGCACAGATCCACAAGGATCCAACCCGCTATCTTCGCAAGTTGCATGGTTTTAATATGCAAATTACATGTACAATATACATAATTTATGGGTGTGTGTAGTTAGTACAATGCTGACTTATTGATTCACGAATAATGTTAAAAGGCATACATTCTGCAGGAAAAGTTCTGTGCAAGGAAACAGAAAATGTCACACTTAAGAATTAAGTGCTAACTCGCACAAGGGAGAAGCAAAATTGAAATGGAGATTTTTGGGTCAAAACAGCAGGGATGAAACATTTAAACGCAAAACACAGTCCCCTGCAGAGCAGTAGAACAGGGCTGGAGTACCCAGCAAATAGCCCTTTAGAAGAGAGGCCATAGCTCAGAAGGAGCAGACATAGGTGCAGTCCCCAGCAGTTAACAGTTTTTGTAGGTAATAGGCCTGGGGAAAGAACTTTTATCCAAGACCTTAGAAAACAGTTGCCAGTCTCAGCAGAACATATCTGATGCCTTTATTTATCACCCTTCTGCATAGGCATCCAAGGTGGTTTGCCACGCGAAATCTGAAAAGTCACAACAATAAACAACGTCTCTGGCATTTGGTTGTCTTCTTGGGAGGTGATGGTATAAACTCTCTGCTAGGGTTGCCAACCTCCAGCCCCCCCCCCAGGTGCTTTCCAGGAATTATAATTGATCTTCAGATGACAGAGATCAATTCCCCTGGAGAAAGTGTTGTGATAAACTCTCTGCTACGGTTCCCACCCCCCACCCCCCCCCCCCCAGGTGCTTTCCAGGAATTATAATTGATCTCCAGATGACAGAGATCAATTCCCCTGGAGAAAATGGTTGCTTTAGATGGTGCTTTCTGTAGCATTATAGGATTCTATACTAGGGTAGGACTCTATGGCCCCACTGGGGTCCCATCCTCCCCAAGGGCCCCCCCTCCCTAGGAATTTCCCAACCTGGAGTTGTCAACACTATCTCCAGCCCAAAGAAGGTGAGGGAAGGATTGCCTCCACTGGGTTCCCTCACAGCTTTGATGGTCCTTTCGGGGGCTGATGGCTTGAGTTTCTTCATTCAAGGAAGAGCTCTTCATGAGAAAGGATCACATTGTCCTCTTGACAAAATAATGGGTTTCAAATGCAAGAAAAATGTAATATTCACACAACAGAAGGTCTTTCTTGAGGGAAGAAACCCGCAAAAGTTTCATAACAAATAGAAAATTGTTGTATGAGAGAACGGCCCACATTATGTGACACTGAAAATCTGAGTGTCTCCCAACCTGCCAACCTAAGAAGCAATATCGTTTTTTTCTCCCCCCCACCTTCAGTTATTTGGATCTAGCAATCACCTTTCTACCCCGGCCTTTCCACCATGACCACCAGCAAGAGTCTCCACATCAACACTCCTCTGAGAGAAAGCATCCCCCTCTCCAAAGTGGCTGGCACCAAGGTGTACTTGAAGCTGGACAATGCTCAGCCCACCGGCTCTTTTAAGATACGGGGCATTGGACATTTCTGTAAAACGGTAGGAAGAGGGGAAATGTATATGGGTTGCAGGGGACCAGGTATGTGTTAGCAGGGAAGAACGCAGGGAAGAAAGTGTATGAAGAGTATTGTCTCCACCACAAACTTGAAAACCAGTTCCAAATCTGTGCAACTGTCATGGCTCCCTCCCAAAGAATCTTGGAAGCTGTAGTTCTATGAAGGAGTTTGAATTCTCTAACAAAGAATTCCAGCACCTCACCCCAAAGGGCATTTCCCAAACATTATTCAGAGAAAGGCAGGAGAATAAAAAGCAGCTTGAAACTGATTCCAAAGTGATCTATATTTGTAGCATAGATATCCCCAAGGATGTCTCCTACTTCTGAGGAAGCATGTCCCAAGATGCACCTGGATTTGCCCTTCAGCTCTCAGAGGTATGAAATCAGGAACTTTCTGTGGGACAATTTGTATATTGTTGAGGTATCTTCAGGACATCATGCTATGCTGATTAATGTTTCTAATATCAAATAAAGGAAATGAGCTCATTTAGCTACTATTAAATATCTAATGTACCTAATAAGGTGTGGCTATGTGATTAATTCTGTATGGGATACCACACACACACTCCGGTCAGGGTAGGGGTCTCCTGGTTTTGGACGCTCCTCTCTGACCCTCACATTAGTAAAGGTAAAGGTTTCCCTTGCCCGAAAGCCAGTCAAATCCAACTCTAGGGGGTGGTGCTCATCTCTGTTTCCAAGCCGAAGAGCCAGCATTGTCCAAAGACATTTCCGTGGTCATGTGGCCGGCATGACTAAACACCGAGGCACACGGAACGCTGTTGCCTTCTCACCAAAGTGGTACCTATTTATCTACTTGCAATTTCTTGCTTTCGAACTGCTAGGTGGGCAGGAGCTGGGGCCAGAGTCACGAACTCACTCTATCACACAGCACTAGGGTCTCGAAGTGCCGAACTACAGACCTTCTGGTCTGCAGCTCAGCATCTTAACCTCTGAGCCACTGTGGCCCTCCCATTACCCCCCTCCAAACAGGCAAGAATCCAGAAATAAATACAGAAATAAATACATCTCCCAGAAGTGACGTAGGCACATCTTGTTCATTCCTGGCTTCTTCCTTCCCCGCTCCTAGTAAGTTCACCCCCATCTCCTGCCAGCTGGTCTGACGGACCTGGTAACTCACTTTACCAAAGTCAGTGAAACAAAATTTTGGAAATTTATACTTTCTACAAATATGTGACTGATTTCACAGTGGTTTATCACTCAAAGAATATTTGTAGATAGAGTTTAGAGACTTGGATTTTTTTAAAAAGAGTCTGATTATTATGTTTTGCTCAAGGAAATGTGTATGAAGGAAATACGTATTCATACACACTGCCTATGTTAAAATCATGCACCCAGGCCATCAGGACTTTGCACCAAGAAAGCTAGATTCCATGATCCACATAAATTATACAAATTGATTAAAGTGCATAATTTTTCTACTAATTAATTTATTCTACGTTTTTCACAATTGGGTGTAATTAATGCTGGTTCTGCAAAGATCCTCACCAGAGCTAACATGGCACTAAAGTCCCATCTCCAGCTCCTAGAAATCTTTCCCTGCCACCCCTCTGGCTTCTGAGATTTCAATGGTCAATGAATCTTGCTTCTAAAAGGAAGCTGAAATCTGCAACCTGTACAAAAACACATCCTCCTGACCCTTTTCTTCATTCAAGTAGAAATACAGCAAATGCATCATGGGCCCTGGTTATACTTAATGTGGGCCAATTTGTTTTTTCTATGCTGTTGCTGTTCCCCCAAAAAACAAAACTTAGTGTAAGAAGACACTCAGACTAGATGAGTCTGGGCCAGTCACTGTGCCTCCACCTTACCAACCTCACAGGGTTGTTGTGTTGATAAAATAACTCCTCTGTGTGGAACTCCTTGAGGCAAGGACAGAAGACAGGAGTGACATTGAACTTGAGGCCAGTTCTCAGTTCTGGCAGACCCTGGGAAAGATGACCTCCAGTGACACCTGTCCCTTCTTGCACATACAACAAGCCTAATCCCTTTGGGGGGGGGGTGCTAAACCCACAACCATTACCGTCCCCCAGAAACTGAGGGCAGGGTGCAATGTCTACATCCCTCTGTTGCACAGTGGTGAGAACTAGAGGTAAATAGTGGGCCCTCTTGGGGCCTCAACAACTGTCCAATGCTGTTGACCCCTGGTACTAGATGAAATAGTGTCAGGCATAGAAATGTCAACATCATCGCTAGGTTGTAGTAACAAACGTAATCTGGCCCGAAGATTCTGTCAGTCTTATGGGAAGGATATTCAAGTTAGCCTTGTACGGCCTCTTGCTCACTTGTTCCTTTTCTTTTGCCTTCACAGTGGGCTGAACAGGGCTGCAAGCACTTTGTGTGCTCCTCAGGTAAGGGTAGGCTTGCCAGTTCTGGGTTGGGAAATACCTGGAGATTTGGGGGTGGGACCTCAGGAGGGTGGGGTTTGGGGAGGGACTTCAATGGGGTGCAATAATGCCATAGAGCCCACCTTCCAAAGCGGCCATTTTCTCCAGGCAAACGGGTCTCTGTCAGCTGGGGATCAGTTGTAATACTGGGAGATCTCCACCCACCACCTGGGGGTTGATACCTCTAGGTAAAAGACTTTCCTGTGGATACCCCAGAGCTTTGGGGATGGAGAGGGAGGCACGACCAGCTGTGGCTCATCCATGCCAACCACTTTTGCGCATCCCTGCAGCACCATTCTAGGGCTCATTGCACATTCGTCTCTCTCACACAGGCATGCTCTTGAATGTAGGGAGAAGACAGGCAGGGGGGAACTGTCTTCATGAGGTCTAGTGTCATGTGATGCTGAGCAGGCTTCCTTGCAGGGGGAAACGCCGGCCTCGCAGCTGCTTACGCTGCCAGAAGGCTGGGCATCCCAGCTACCATCCTCGTCCCCACTTCCACACCGGCCTTCACCATAGAGCGTCTGAAAGACGAGGGGAGCACAGTGTGCATTGGGGGAGAGGTAAGTATCTAGGAAGGAGGGAGGGGGCCAAAGAGAACTCTGGATCTGCTATTCCTGGAGGACAGGGTTGCCAGCTCTGAGTTGGGAAATACCTGGATATTTGGGGGGTGGAGCCTGAGGAGGGCGGGGTTTGGGGAGGGGAGGGACTTCACTGGGGTATAATGCTATAGAGCCCACTTCCAAAGTGGCCATTTTGTCCAGGGGAACTGATCTCTGTCGCCTGGAGGTCAGTTGTAATTCCAGGAGATCTCCAGGCACCACCTGGAGGCTGGCAACCCTAAGGATCACAGCTAAGCACAGATGACCTTCCTTTGCATATGAGCCCAATAAAAGAGTTTCCAGGGTATTGCAGGAAGATATAGGATGCAATGACCTTGCTGCATCTAAGCAAGGCTGAGCCAGATCTGCGCCTGGTTGGAAGACTTCTTGGCAGCCCTATGCATACAGCTTTAATGCTTCCAGGAAGATGGGGACAGAAATGCACAAGTAACTGAATCGATTTTCTTTCTCCCCAGATTTTGGATGAGAGCATCGAACAAGCCAAGGAGCTTGTGAAGAACAACCCAGGATGGGTCTACGTGCCCCCCTTTGATGACCCTCTCATCTGGTACGTAGCCTAAAAGAATGAGGCGAGGCAAAGGACAGTGAAAACCATTTTTTTTGCAAGAGACATGTAAAAAATAATCTTGCATCTTTCATGCCAGCACGTATTACGCATCTTTTTAAAAATCAACATTGCCCTAGTTATCACAAACACAAGAAAAAGTCTGTGATTGTTTCTGGACTGCATCATTTGAAACAAATGCACACCCTTTATCCCTCTCAAATGCCACTTTGTAGAACTTTAGGAGCATGGCTAATAAACATGCTATACCCAGGAAGCAGCCCTTTTTTGTTCAAGCTACGATCTCTTTGATGTGTAATTTGAAGAATCTACTATTTGTCCTTGTCCTACCACCTTCCCTCATTACTCCATTCTCTGTGGTTCTGATATACTGACCGTCTGGCCTCCCTTCTCTCTACAGGGAAGGGCACACGTCCCTGGTCAAAGAGTTAAAGGAACAGATGGAATCCAAGCCTGGAGCGCTGGCTCTCTCGGTAGGAGGAGGAGGGATGCTGTGTGGGGTGATCCGGGGCCTCCGTGAGGTGGGCTGGGCCAATGTGCCCATTATTGCCCTGGAAACCAAAGGAGCCCACAGCCTGAATGCTGCCATGACATCTGGGAAGCTGGTGACACTTCCAGAAATTACTAGGTGAGTGTGACACACAGGTTTGTGTGGCAGATACAGAGAACATTGGTCAGCTCTGGGGCAGAAACTGCCTCCTTTAGTTTAGTTTATTTAAGGTTTAGTAGCCCATACGCCATAAATTAGGAATTTAAAAGAACAGTAAAACAGAAATTTGCCACATCCACAATGCAATTTTGGCAAGGTTACCATATGTTTGACTGGACTGAGCATTTCCTAAAAGGTATAAAGCCACTCATTTGTGAAGGGCTTGGTGGCACCTTTCTGATACCTAACACAGAAAGAACCCTCTTGTGACACCCAAAGCAGAATGACATGGCAGAAAGAACACAGGACTGCTGCTGAAAATGACGAGTCATGTGTCAAGTTCACCTTTCCCACTTCATAATGTCCGTGTTCTGAAAAGATCTGTGCTAGGCATTTCACCACCCATGCCACTTTCAGCCAATTGTGTGGGGGTGGTGGCAGGGGGAGATACAGCATAACCATATCTGGACATGAGGCAGGAGTCCATATGTTTGCCAATCAGCTCACCAACAGTGAACTTTTTTTTTTATCGGCCAAATGCTTACACCCTTCTTCCGAGCCTTGATGCGAACGGAAGGGGAGGCTTCCCAGCAGACAGTCATGATGAGTCTTGTAGTTGCTGTGGAGAAAGGTCAGGGCTGGTGCCAGTGGCACAAACAAATTTTGGCTCTCTACCAAGACCAAACTAAAATCTGGGCCCCCTGGCCCAGGGTAAGTTGAACTAAATGCTAAACAGGTGAGGAAAATAATGCGATTCCAGGCTGCTAGTTTTTGCAACAGCCCTGTGTTCTTTGCAGGAGGTATTCAAGTAAATTTAAAGTTACCTCCTGGTAAGTGGTATCCGAGTAGTTGCCTTCTGGTATATTCCTAATGCACCATCTTTCAGATAGTTAAACAGCTGTGCCAAAAGTTCATATGGCACTATTAACTTCCAACACATTCCATATCTCACTAATTTCCATTTTCCTACATGCAAATCTCCAGGACTGGCTGTGCATACTTCATGCTAAAAAATATCCAGATAAGAAAATGGGCAATCTTATATGCTAAATACAAAGGACATTTGGATGTAATGACATATTTTGCATTTATGTGGCAGCTGCAGAGGAACAAAATGATCTGTAGAGCGCTTAAAAACACTTTGATATGTTTTTAAAAATTCTTGTGCTGCTTTTGAGAGTAGTCAGTCTTGTAAGCTGTCTCACAGATATTCCTGTGTATGTAGAGGTGGGGTGTATAGATTCCACATAAATAAAGCCACATATGCACACACACCCGAATTGTCAGGTACTGGCTCAAAAGGATTAGAAATTTGGTTTTTAAAGCAGTAACTGCTGAAATGTATGTAGAGGAGGGGTGTAAAGATTCCACATAAATAAAGCCACATATGCACACACACCCTGAACTGTCAGGTACTGGCTCAAAAGGATTAGAAATTTGGTTTTTAAAGCAGTAACTGCTGAAACTCCCGGGATGCTGGTCTGTTCTTTTATTTTATTTTAGCTACACACAAACTTTATATGAAAGGGTAGCATGTGGACTACCTGAGCAGAAATTTCAAAAACAAAAAACAGATGTGATCAGCTGATGACTTTCTTCTTTCCTTATGGATCCAGTGTTGCTAAAACCCTTGGGGCAAAGACTGTGGGAGCAGAGGCTCTGAAACTGGCTCAAGAGTATCCTGTCTTTTCAGAGGTCGTCACAGATCAGGAGGCAGTGATGGCTGTTGAGAAGTTTGTGGGTATGTTGTATGGCTCCCAGCATACTGTTTGCACTAAATACATTTTTGGTAGTGTTAGTGGTAGTAACATAAATGGGAAACATTCACCTTATCTCACATGGCCAAAAGAAAGTTCTACTTAGAACCCTTTCAAATATTGTGTTGATTTGGAGACATCTGGATCGGGGTGGTTCGGTGACACTGTTGTTGTTAGACCTGTTGGCAGCATTTTACACGGTCGACCACCAGTTGCTGACCCACCACCTCGCCGACATGGGGATACAGGGGCTTGCCTTACAATGGCTTGCTTCTTTTCTCCAGGGTCAGGGACAAAGGGTGGTGCTAGGGGAACAGCAGTCCCGGAGACATCCGCTTGAGTGCGGTGTGCCTCAGGGGGCGGTGCTTTCCCCATTATTAACAATTATATGCGCCCCCTTGCCCAGATTGTCCGGCGGTATGGGCTGGGATGTCACCAGTACGCAGATGACACCCAGCTCTATCTGATTTTGGGTGGCCGGTCAGACTCCAGCCCGGAAGATCTGGACCGGGCATTGCAAGCCATGGCTGATTGGCTCAAACTGAGCCAGCTGAAATTTAACCCGGCGAAGACGGAGGTCCTGTGCCTGAGTTGGGGCGGTTTGGGGACGGGGGTTCCTCTCCCAACCCTCGACGGGGCACCATTGGTGCCAGCACCTGTGGTGAGGAGTTTGGGAGTGTTCCTGGATCCCTCAACTATGGAGGCCCAGGTGGCAGCCACTGCTAAGTCAGTCTTTTACCACCTTCGGCTGATTCGGCAGCTGGTTCCCTTCCTCAACTGCGATAACCTGGCTACAGTGACCCATGCGATGGTCACCTTGAGATTAGACTACTGTAATGCTCTCTACATGGCGCTGCCCTTGTCGCAAATCCAGAAGCTGCAGCTAGTGCAGAATGCAGCTGTCAGGCTTTTGATAGGTCTCCCTAGATGGGAACACATCCGACCTGCGCTGAATGCACTGCACTGGCTGCCAACAGCATACCAAATCCGCTTCAAGGTGCTGGTACTTACCTTTAAAGCCCTTTATGGCCAGTGTCTGGCATACCTGAGGGACCGCCTTTCCCCACACATACCCCTATGGTCTGGGGCACAACATCGGCTAGTGATTCCAGGCCCCAAAGAGGCCAAGCTCATCACTACCAGGGCTAGGGCCTTTTCGGTGGCAGCTCCTACCTGGTGGAATGAGCTCCCGGAGGAGATCAGGGCCCTGCAGGACATTCTACAGTTCCACAGGGCCTGCAAGACAGAGCTCTTCCGCCAGAATTTCAATTAGGAGCCACCCACCACTACCACCAACTATTATTGTTAATAACACCGGGGTAGTTGGTTTGCCCTATATGGAGACCGAACCGCAGTAACGTATGAGGCAGATACAGCTGAATTGGGACTTGTGTCCATCTACCGGATGCCATCTTTAACGCAACTGGAAGATCAATTCTATAAGCACTTTAATTGTAATAATATGATTGTTTTATCTTGTTTTTATATGTTTAATGTATCTTGGCACATAGTACCATTAAATGTAAGCCGCCCTGAGCCTGTTCGCGGGGAGGGCAGGATAGAAATCCAATAAAATAAAAATAAATGCACCATAGACTGAAGGCTCAAAGTAGGCTGTGCAGTACTGGAAAATTAAATGCATGTGAAATAGATTCTAAAAGCCAGTTTGGTGAGTGGAGAGCCAGTTTGGTCTAGTGGTTAAGTGTGTGGACTCTAATCTGGGAGAACCGGGTTTGATTCCCCACTCCTCCACTTGCACTTGCTGGCTGACCTTGGGTAAGCCATAGTTCTGACAAGAGCTGTCCTTGAAAGGGCAGTAGTTGAAAGAGCTCTCTCAGCCCCACCTACCTCACAGGGTGTCTGTTGTGGGAGGGGGAGGGAAAGGAGTTTGTAAGCTGCTCTGAGACTCTGAGTGAAGGGCAGGGTATAAATCCAATCTCTTCTTCTTCTCTTCTCTTCTTCTTCTAAAACACCGAAAGTATAACCTGCCACAAACTCAAGATGAAAACCCTACCAAACCGCAAGACATGGGGATGCATGCTCCAGTTGATGAACAGGTGCAATGAACAGAGTACATTTTTAACCACAGATTAAAATTAAACCCCTCAGCAATTAATGTTGCTTGCAAAATGCTCTTGCACTTATTTATTTATTCCACGTATACTCCGCCTTTCTCCCCAATGGGGGACCCAAAGCAGCTTACATCATTCTCCTCTCCTCCATCTTATTCTCACAACAACAACCCTGTGAGGTAGGTTAGGCTGAGCGTGTGACTGTCCCAAGGTCACCCAGCGACCTTCCATGGCACAAGTTGGGAATTTAACCTGGGTCTGCCAGATCCTAATCAGACACTCGTAACTACTACACCACACTGGCAGGCAAGGACATGACTCACTGGGGAGGACACGCTGATGTCAGTGCCTGCTGGCTGCTTTGGAAATGCTGGACTAGGTGAACCTTGATTTAACTTAACAAAGCAATTTTTACTTCAGATCACTTCCCTGGAGAAATGCCAAATGTGCATTCTTGCTTTGTAAATTTAAAATATGGCAGAGGATTATGGGGACTGTAGCAATAAAGAGCATGTAGATCATACAAGACTGAAGTCATCCCACCACTGTTTTACAGGCACTGGCACCATTAAGGTTGCTAGCTTTAAATGCAAAGGTGCTGCCTCTGAACGTAAAATGTCCCTAGGCAATGATCACTTCCTGGCTCATTCTTTCAGTGTTACTTTTAATTACTCTTCTACACTGCCAACTGCAAGGCAAAACATAAAAAGAGCACTGCTGGATCAGACCAAAAGCCCAGCTAGGCCGGTGTCCTGTGTCCCACAATGGGCAGCCAGCTGCCTCCCAGGAATCCTGCAAGCAAGACCTGAAAGCCACCGTTTTTCCCAGTTGTTTGCCTCAGAGTACATGGTACTTATAGATCATACAAGACTGAAGTCACCCCACCACTGTTTTACAGGCACTGGCACTATTAAGGTTGCTACCTTTAAATGCAAAGGTGCTGCCTTTGAACTTAAAATGTCCCTAGGCAATGATCACTTCCTGGCTCATTCTTTCAGTGTTACTTTTAATTACTCTTCTACACTGCCAACTGCAAGGAAAAACATAAAAAGAGCACTGCTGGATCAGACCAAAAGCCCAGCTAGGTGTCCTGTGTCCCACAATAGTCAGCCAGCTACCTCCCAGGAATCCTGCAAGCAAGACCTAAAAGCCACCGTTTTTCACAGTTGTTTGCCTCAGAGTACATGGTACTTGGTGGGCCCCAGAGACTAATGGCTGTTGGATTTATCTAATCCCGTTTTAAAGCTATCTAACCCAGTGGCAATCACCACATCTGGTGACATACTACCCCAATCAGGGGTGGGCAAAGGGACTGGTGAAAGAACAGCACAGGAGGCAGAGCAGGTGCACATCCATTCGCCCACAGCTGTCCCGATGTTACCAAAGTGTCCCCTGCAGCAAACACATAAAGCGTGATGGGCTGGCACACATTTCTAGGCACTTGGGGGTGTTCAGCTATATTTCAGCACAAGCTGATCTATACAGTTTCTGGCCCGTGGACAAGAAAAGGAAAAAAGCAGTGCAGAACTTGATCCCACCCTTCTCCCTGGCAGCACCGAGCAGTGGCATAACCAGCCCCTCTCCCTCTCCCTTCTGTTACAGACGATGAGAAAATCCTAGTGGAACCTGCATGTGGGGCAGCCTTGACAGCTGTCTACAATGGGGTAGCCCAGAGGCTGAAAGACGAGGGCAAGCTCAGCCCCCAGCCGGACTCCTTGGTGGTTATTGTGTGCGGTGGCAACAATATCACGTTGGCACAGTTGCAGCGCCTGAAGGAGCAGCTGGGCATCCAGAACATCATGGCTGCTTAGACAGAGTGGGCTGTAACCGAAATTACGGAATGGAGCTCCTTGTTACTAAGGTGGAGAAGGACACGCCTCACGCGGAGTGCCAGTCAACATCTGTGTTTTAGCTGTGGTGCATTAAGCACTCATCTCCAGGCATGATGGGAAATACATGAGCTTATTAAAACTCATATATCTTCACCTCCACCTCCCCCCAAGATCTGTAACACACACAGGCGGGAGAGCAGGAACAATACTGAGGGAAACCATAACATGCCCTCTCACCTCAGGACTTGGCTGAATCACCAGCAGGTAAGAATCACTGGATATCTGGTTCAATCCCAGCTAAAGAAATCTTAGGCTACAAGAGCAGTGATCGACTCTCCAGTATATTTCCCCTTTGTTAATAGCTGTGCGAGGCCCCAGTGTGGACAAGAACTGCAGCATGGGGGAGAGGGGAAATAAATTTTGTCTCTAGTAGCCTTTTGTTGGCCTCAAATGTCCCTCCTCCGGGAATCACTGTTATCTTGCCTTATTGAAGTAATTCAAAGCCGAAGAGCCAGCGCTGTCCGAAGACGTTTCCGTGGTCATGTGGCCGGCATGACTAAACACCAAGGCGCACAGAATGCTGTTACCTTTCCACTGAAGTGGTACCTATTTATCTACTTGCAATTTCTTGCTTTCGAACTGCTAGGTTGGCAGGAGCTGGAACTAGAGACGGAGTTCACTCTGTCTTGGCGGCACCCGGGTCTCGAACTGCTGAACTACTGACCTTCCACAGCCTGCAGTTCAGCGTCTTAACCACTTGAGCCACCGCAGCTCCTGCTTTTACCCTATTGCATTTTTACCCTGCCTTCCTTAAAGAATCTCAGGGTGCCACACAAGGTCCTGCCCTCCCTCATATTTGGGAGGGCCTGTGGCTCAGTGGAAGAGCTTCTGCTTTGCATGCAGAAGTCCAAGGTTCAATCCTTGGCATCTCCAGTTCAAAGGACCAGTAGCTATTGATGTGAAAGGCCTCTGCCTGAGATCCTGAAGAGCTCCTTCCGGCCACTGAAGACAATGATCTGGATGGACCAATGGTCTGATTCAGTATAAGGCAGTGTGTTTATGTTCTCCTCACAGCAATCCTGTCAGGTATGTAGGGCTGAGAGGAACGGGTCCAAGGTCACCCACGAAGTCTCTTGGTAGAAAGAGGTTTGAATTCAGGCCTTAGGCCTCAATAGCCTGGCCTGCTAACCACTCCACTACCCTGGGCTCCCTAAATCTTTCTCTGTATACCATACTGGCTCTGAGCTGGGATGATTTCAAACATCTCAGCCTTGTTCTTCTTTTTTTTTTTTTCCCCCCCCCCCCCCCAAATACACAGTTTAGTCTTGGTTTTCCCTTGTGAGACTTGAACCAGCAGTTCTTTATTTTTGTGCCATTTATGGTTTTTACTGAACTTTTCGCATAAAATGTGTGCATTTTTTGAAGTTATTTGTACAAACCTGCATTATAGATTGTGCATACAAATGATGGGCACTCTTGTGTAAATACTGTTTAAACTGTACATATCAAAGCATACATATCAAGTATGCCTACACATAGGGTTGCCAGAAGCATGGAATTCTTTATACCTTGTGTTCTCCATTGAAAATGCCAGAGGCAGCTTACAACATGATTTAAAGAGCACCATTCAAAATGAAATGACACAAAATATATATAAAACACTCAGCCAGCAAAAACTTGCATTATCTAAACAACCAGAGGGGGGGAAATCTTTAAAAGGATAATGAAACAACATGTGATCACAACTAATAATAGCAGAGCTGGGCCAAAACAATCTTTTCTCCAACAAAAGTCCATTGGGAAGTGGCAGCTAAAGATGCGACGATATGAGAAAGTGGAGGTGAGAGTGTGTGAGTGGCTCAATGTGCCCCCCATGACTGAGTGGAATTTTAACCCAGAACTGCACAATTTTTTCAGACTGAGGACCACAGTTGGGTCCACGACCACTTTGGAGGGCTCCTAACTGAATGCTGGCTCTTCCTGCTTCCAGCGCTGTAGTCCTGTTTCATGTCTAGCTCACCCATTCAAACAAGCCAGCAGTGGTGGAGAGCTACCAGTGACTGCCTCCTTGTGGGGGCAGAGACTCGGATTCAGCATTCTCTCACACTGCAGTTCATAGTGGTCCTCAAGCCTAGGATTGCCAAGTCTTCCCTGGCCACCTGCGCGGGATGGAGGGGCAGGATTGCCAGATCCAGCTTAGGAAACTCCTGGAGAGTTGGGGATGGAGCCTGGGGAGAACAGGGACCACAGTGGGGTACAATGCCATAGTGTTCCCTCTAAGCTGAGTTAGTGTGAGGTCAGTTTTTTAGCCTCCAGCTCACACATTTTTGTCTTAGCTCAGGAAGAATGGCTCCAGAGCAAACTAATTTAGGCAACAGCCAAATCGCTCGCTCACAACTTTAATGCCAGCTGCTCACAAAGTAGAATTTTTGCAAACAAGACTACACAGCTTAGAGGAAGCATTGGAGTCCACTCTCCAAAGCATCACTTTTCTCCAGGGAAACTGAACTCTGTAGCCTGGAGGTGATCTGTAATTCCATGAGATCCCCAGGTCTCACCTGCAGCCTGACATCCATACTCATCCCCCGTCGGTGGCCAGGGGAGGGGCGAGCAACCCTAATTGGTCATGTGTGTTCCTTCTGCAATCTGAAATGGCAGAGCCCAATGTTACCACCTCAGTGAAAACTAGTCATGGTGTAGAGAAAAGACAAAGGAACTTCTTTCCTTCTCCTTTAACACTAGAATATGGGGCTACCCCATCAGACTGACTGGCAGTTGGATTCACGGCAGAAAAAGGAAGCAGTACAAGTGATGCACTGCATTCTTGGTGCTTGGGGGGTGGGAGGGCAACAGTGGGAGAGCTTCTAGTGTCCTGGCCCCACTGGTGGATATCTTGATGGCACCTGGTATTTTTGGCATCTTTGTGACAAGTGTTGGACTAGATGGGCCATTGGCCTGATCCAACATTGGCTTCTCTTATGTTCTTATGTAATGTTTCATGCAACAGGTAGTTATCTTATGGCACTCAACTGTGCCATGAGGTGGATGGATTTAAAAGGAAGCTGTACAGATGTATGGAGGTTTGTTGTTGGTTATGAGCCATGATAGCAACATGGGGCCTTTTGGTTCAGAGACGAAGTGCCTCTGTCATAGGGTTGACAGCTCCATGTTGGGAAATTTCTGGAGTTGGGGGTGCAGATTGAGGAGGGTGGGGTTTGGGGAGGGGAGGGACTTCCGTGGGGTATAAGGCCATAGAGTCCACCTCCAAAGTGGGGTTGTACTGCTGGTGAACTGACCTTTGTCGCCTGGAGAGAAGTTGTATTCCCAGATTTCCAGCCACCGCCTGAAGGCTGGCAACCGTACTCTGTCACATGCTGGAGAACAGTCGGCTGGTAATATCTTTACATTCTGTTTATGGACTTCCCTTTGATATCTGACTGACCCCGCTGGTAAAAGAACAGAAAATTAGATGGATTATTTGTCTTATCCAGCACGACTACTTAAATATTCTTACTGTTTATGTTCATTTGCTGGCCCTTCTGAGGGCAGGAAAGTGGGATATATATTTTGTAACATAAAATTAAAACTTTAGACTGTACTTTTATCATACTGAGGTTTTTTCAGGTATTGATCTCTCACCTTGTAGCCTGGAAAGGTTTTGGGGCGGCTTACGACAAAACACATCAGACCAATCAAGAACACAGTATCAAACGGTTTACAACTAGACTCAATTTAAATAAAACCGACAGCCTAAAAAATGGCCCCCAGAGCAGCCTGAAGCAAATTAAAAACAAAATTCAAATGTTAAAATAGAGGGTTTTTTTTAATGAATTCTCTGTCCGAGGAAGAATTACCCGGCTGCTGCTGCACCTGGCCTTACCTATCTATTCATTGGGTGTACTTCCCAATTTTCTCCCCAACAGGGAGCCACAGTGGTTTATAAAAGCACACAAATACAATTTAAATACATTTAAACACATAGCTGGTCGCTGGGAAATAGGGAGCTCACTGCTGGAGGCAGATCCAGATGTGACAGAAGGATGCCTGGGTTCTGCCTTTTCTCCTTCTGACTGGCTGTTATATTCCAGTTCTTTGAGAACAATGGTCCTGGTCCAGAGAGTCGGTCAGCCACAAATAAACACAGACAGATTTGTTTCTGGGCTGCAGCCCCTGCTTCTATTGATAACACTGGTTTTACATGCAACACCACTTTTTATTTTAAAAAAATGAAATAAAATTTTAAAAAATTATATTATCTGTGAACACTGAACTGGTGATTTGCAAAGACTGTTGCCCTGTGCCAGCCCGGAAATTTAGATCATCCTGATAGGATCTTTTAATGTGGCCAACTGAAGAGAGAGAACACAGTTCAGAAGCATGTCACCAAAAAAAAGACAAGTTCATTTCGATATTTATTAAAGAAAAAAAAATCAAATATTCTTCATTTTTTTACATGAAAGACAGAAATTCCTTCATATGGCTATAACAAACCCATACATTGATCTAAAGGGGGAGGGCCCTGCACTTCCAGCAGACAGAGCAATTCCCCTTCGACTGGAGGAAGACACAGAGGGTCCATGTAAGGTGCACATGTTTTGAATAAATGCTCGTACGTATTTCTCTTGTACATATTTTTCAGCACAAAACCCACACTGGCTAAAGCATATGATCAAGTTAGAACTGGCTTTCTCATTTCTGTTCTGCACTAACAGCATCCACCTGTGCACACAGGTAGAGCCAAAAAGGTTCAAAAGGTGCTTTGGGCAGGGCTGGTTCACACATTACAAGGAGGCAAACCCAGGAATGCTACTGAATGGACACTTAAGAGGGACTGCAGCCAATCCTGACACTTTAATGTGGATCTCCCGCTTACATAACCTGCTTGCCAGATAACCTCTCTCTCTTCTTCAGTTTTTAGTGGCACATTTAAAAATAACTTAAGACGTACACCCAAAATTCGATGTGTGAAGCAGCCCTTTAGTGTCATGAATTTAAAACTGCTCTTATTTTGATTAACAAAAATGACTTCATGCTATTCCCTGTACAGACCACAGAAAACGATCCTTTCTCAAAGGGCTTAGAGTCAAGTCTGCCTTGGACAGATAAGACAGGGACTCAGCTGGACGGTAAGAAGTGAGGAAGGAGCTGGGGTAGAGGTGGTATCTTACAGAGCAGGCAAAGCAAGCCCAGGCTCTTCCATCTATTAAAGATGAGAACACACAAACTACACCAAGTGGCCTTCAGCTCGGCCAAATTCCATTTTAAACTTGCTTTGCCCCAGGAATCAGCAAAGGAGATGCATGACGCGCCAAGCACTTTTGTGCAACGTCTTCTTGCTGATGTCAGGAATCGGCAGACACTGACACAGGGAAATGTTCCTTCCATAAGCCATAAACCTGAGGTCTTACAGAAGGGTCTTAGGCAACAGTTTGATTTTTAAAGAAGAGATGCTGGAGTCCAGACCTACCTAAACTGAAAGCAAGAATATCTTCTCCTCCTCCAGAAACCCTACCTATTGACCCCAGATACTGGGGGGAGGGGGGGGGTTGTATTCAGGACTGCTGGAAAGGCACTCTGCACATCAGTCCAACATGTAAAATTAAACTCTGCAGCTCAACGTGGATGATGAACACAACTCTAATTCAAGACAATAGTAGTAACATAATTTCTGGAAAGGACAAACATTTCTTTCAAGCATAGGAATTTCTTTTAGAACAAACAGGTAAATTCTTCATTTGTATTCATAAACAAACAGACACAGAGATGTACACATAAACACACACTGATCAGAGAGAAAATATTACTTGAAGACATGAGGAAGAACTAAATGGAGGTCAGGTAGAACCAAATGGAGGAAATTAGGAATAAGTCTGCAGTAGAAAATGGTTTAACTCTTGTGCTTCTTTTCATCAGAACTCTGCTGAGTCTGATACCCATGTGTGCGGTATTCATTCCAAGTCACAACAGTTAAGTCAACTTAGAACTAGTTTCAGTTTGCAGCACACGTGGAATCAGATCTTTGGTAAATCACTTTCAAGAGAAAATCCCCTAGCTTGAAATCTCTAAAATGCAATGCTGTGTATTTCCCCCCCTCAAGGCTTCTTGTGAGCTGAACATCTTACTACAACACAATTACAGGAGTTGCAACAAGAAAGCAGACCCCTTCTGGGGCAAGAAGTTCCTCCAGCACAAAACTGGTTTAAAAACTTAAATGCATGCCACTTCCAGGGATATTGCTGGAGCTTCATGGATTCAGGAACAGCAGCAGACCCAAACAGAGGAAAAGCAAAGACAGAAAGCACAGTCCTGTCTCTATCTGGGAGGAGAAAGGAAACAAAAATATCGCTCTCGATGACAATTTTTTTTTAATGTCCCAGATGCAGATGAAGTAATATCAAAATTCTGCAACTGTGAAACAGGGAAGCTTGGAACTTTGTTACATGGCTTATTGGCCTTTCCAAAATTTCATAGGTATAGAACCAAGTTTGTTTCTCCCTTCCTAAAGGACCTGGCCAGTTCCTCTACCCACCATAAGCTACAGACTCTCTTGCCCAGAAATTATCACAGTACTACTCTGGCTGTTGTGAAATTATTTTCTTATGTAATTAAATCCAACAGATAGTTAGATCCAGATAATTTGATGGTTTTTTACCTGTTATAGGTGTACCCAATTATTGTTCTGTTGTTGTTATGCTGAATTGTTAATGCTCAAGACTGTAGTCGTAAGAGCAGAGAAAGTAACTCCAAAATTCTGCACTGAGCAAAGCTGAATTCAGTGATCAGCACAGGTTATTCTAACTTGCAGGATTCCTCTCATTCTGCATAATCTGCAGTACAGTCCTTAAGAAGTTACAGCTTTCTATGCCCATTGATTTCAAAGGTTTTACAAGAGTGTAATTCTACCCAGGTGTCTGCTCAGATTTTGGTAGAAATGGGGGGAAAAGAAGAGCTATCACAGGGCGATGTAGCCATTCCCCCTGGAAATCTGATTCAGCCACCTCTCTGGCTTCTGAGATTTTAGCAAGCATTTGCCCACAAATTTGCAAGCATGTATTTGCAGTTAGAAAGGGCCACAAACTTGTCCTTAAAAAAAAAAAAAAAGCTGACATTCTCAGGTAGCTGTATTCTGCACCCACAAACCACATTCTGCATTTCTCCCACTGTATTCTTCTGTGACTGCAGCACACATAGAACTCTAATTACATCCCATCATTCTCAAATGCTCTCACCCTTTCAAAATAAAAAACAATGCATCTGTTATTCCTTCAGTGAGAGCCAGCCAAAGATGCAACATCCACGTCTCCACTACACTGCAACAGCTGGGATCACACACTCATAGAGCCCGGCGTGATGAGCAAAGTCCAACCCCCTGCAGGGCATCAGCCCCAGCAGACTTGGATGGGAGAGAATTTCCACTGGTCAGGATGGCCCATGTGCAGCAGATTGACAAAAGGGGAGGTGCTCCACTCGAACGGAGGGAGGTCATCCCAGGTAGGCCCACTGGTGGCGATGAAGTTGTAGTTTTTGGCCATCTTAAAGGAAGTGACCTGGAGAAAGAGAGGAAGAAGAGGTAGGGCCACCAACATACACAGGCTTACTGCTTCCTGTCTCGAAAGAATTTAACCCCTTGCTCCACAGAGGGAAGCCAGAACAATAATGGGTTTAAATTAAGAACGGGAAGGTAGATAGTAGGAAAAGCTTTTTTACAGTACAAGTTGTGCAACAGTGGAATCAACTGCCTAGGGAGGTGGTCAGCCACCCCTCACTGGCAGTATTTAAGCAGCGGCTAGACAAACACTTCTCAGGGATGCTCTAGGCTGATCCTGCATTGAACAGGGGGCCGGACTAGGTGGACTGTATGGCCCCTTCCAACTCTGTGATTTTATGAACATGGTTGACTGTTTTCTGACCTAGGCACAGCCTTTGAAGAGAGAGAAACATAACATGTTTTCCTTCTTGTTCTTTCTCCAAGGCACTCTGTGCAGTGTATAAGGTTCTCCTTTATACCTTCTTATCCTCACAATAACCCTATGAAGTAGCTTAGGCTGACAGAGTGATTGGATTCATGGCAACCTCCAGAAGTGATGGCGCTCAACACATACATGGGATGACATTTCTTCAGAAGGCAAGGACAGAGGAGACCGGAGAAGCCTCAAGTGGCAGGCTGTTCCACTGACTGGAGGAAATCCTCTCATGAGCTTGTTAGTCTCAGCTCAGAGAGTGTGGATTCACAGGGCAAAAAGCTAACAGCAAAAACTGTTCTCCACATCAAGCCAAAGAGAGCCTCCTCTTTACAGACACCAACCTCTCAACCCAAAATCTGCATGCATTTCCAAGGTTCTCTCTTGTGTACACCCACACACGCAGTCCCTCACCTTCATGTCAGTGCCTCCATGTGGTCTCTGGCGCAAGGCCCCAAAGGGATATGTGCCGTTGGCAGGGTTGAGATCCGAGCGGGCAGCAATCGAATTCTCCCCATTTTGTTGCGGGCTGCACTCTTGGCACCAAGACAGCGGATCCTTTGGGAAATTGTTGAATCTGCATTAAGGTAACAGGGAGGAAGTGAATAGGGAAAG
>NW_015165387.1:48002-51340 GCF_001447785.1 Gekko japonicus
TCTTTCCCTGCACCATCAGAATAAATGAAGAAGCAGATGAGGCAAGCAGACACTTCTGACACTGTGCAGAATTCGTCTGTGGAATCAGCCCTCCTCATTGTTATGATGGACACATAGGCGTCTTCTACACAGCAACGGACTTGTGTGGTTTCCCTGTTACTGCTGAGGCTACTGATACATTACAGTGGAAACGTGGCTTCCACAAGGCTGGTAATGACCATATTGTTATAGCATTATAATGTTGTAGCCATCTGTGTGGTTCTCTGAATTACCACTTTTCATTTTTAAAAAAGTTAAGTGTCTCGCCCATTTCATTGCAGAAATATGATACAATATCACTGCAACAAAAAGGCCTAAAGACTTACTTTGTAGAGTTTGTAGAACCTAACAGACAGATTGTTATAACATCATAATGCTATACCAATAAGTTAATTGCCAATTGCCAATTTTTTAAAAGAGGCCCTTGGTGGTTGGTGGTGGGAAAATGGCCACTGCAGGGAACTGGGGCACGGGAAAGGGCACCAATGTGAGTGGGGCCAGGAAAATCCAGATTTTCTGGTCCACATGGCTGCAACCCTAGCCTTGCTGAGATCTTTTACAAAACAATGCAGCAAAGCAGGCTTGGGAAAGATTTCAAGAAAGATGGAGGAAACCCAGGAAGTACTCTGAAGCACCATGATGCAAATCCCAACCCACAGCAGCCAGCATCAGCAAATATCTCACCGCATGAGTCGAATCATAGAGCCCATGTCCCTAACGAGAGTCTGGTTGCGCCGGAATATCTGGGCTCTGGGGTTTTTGTCATAGGTGAACCAGTCGCCATACTTCTTCACCAGCCCAGGAAGGCCGCTGGCATTGAAGATCTCTTTAAAGTACCTAGGAGTGGAGAAATAAGTCACTCAGATATGGTTGGAAGACTTCCATCCCACTTTACCAGGTAGATCAAGATGGGTAGTTGTGCTAGTCTGTCTGTAACAGCAGAAAAAAGTAAGAGTCCAGTAGCACCTTAAAGACGAGATAAATTTGTGGTAGGGTATGAGCTCATACCCTACCACAAATTTTGTTAGTCCTTAAGGTGCTACTGGACTCTTACATTACCAGGTATCAGAGCTGGTGAAACTGGAACACGAGCATGGCACACAGCAGCTGTTCACAGAACTACATGCCTAAATAGGTATGCATTCACAGGTGGGCTCTGGCACATGCATACAGATACACAAACATTTTCAGTAGGACTTGGTGCTAAAATACTCTGTGGAAAGCAATCAGAGGCCCCAGTCACACGGGCCGGATATCGCGGGGGGGAGGCGTGGCTAATTGCCCTGGAGGAAACTAACGCACGGCTGCTCGAGCACACATCCCGGTCGAGGTCCCGTGGTTCGGGGGAAATGCCGATCAGACGGGTATCCTGCAGCGCGGCACAGAAGGAGCGCCGTGCGATTGCACTAGCAATCACTCTTTGTGCACATGCGCTGTTGGGCGCTGTTGCGCAACCTGTGGAGACGAACAGCGGCGGGCGCCGGATGCCACCTAAGTCCACCGGGAACACGATCAGACACCCGCCCTTGGCCCGCGGTTTCAGGAAACTAGTACCTCGTAGGTACTAATTTTTAACTCCACACCTTTGGCAGGGAGCCACGGGTTCGCCACGGGAGCACTGTGCTTCCCAGATGTTGGGGTGAGATCGCGCCCGGAAAATCCGCGTGACTCCTGTGCCTCTCCCGCAGCAACTTTGCTGTGTGACCGGGGCCATAGAGGCATAGACAGCAGGTGAAGGCCAATTATTACCTGGTACAGAAACCATCACCAAGCCTTGCTGAAACCATCACAGAGCCTTGTTTTCCTGCCTTCCTCAACGCGAAATGGGGATGTTGGGGAGGGGGGACTCTGCAGAGCTATGCAAGTGGCAGAGGGAAGGACTTCCAGACAACCACTACTGTCAATGCAGCCCCCTCTCCTTTGCCTATGGGGACAACTGCTGTGGAGCAAAATGCAGCCCCCAGACTAGGGCTCTAAGCCACATCCTTGGAGCATAAATATGCATGTAGGAAAGCCTCAACCTATGGAACGGCTCTCACACATTTATGAGTAAAACTTCCATCAGAGCGAGATTTCTATGATGTTCTGGTGTGAAAGTGGAGGACTAGAAGGCTTGAGGGTGCACACTTGAGCTGATGGGTGAGGCAGAGAAAGGGAAGGTGGCATAGCAAAAAGGAGAGAAAATAGGCTTTTACAGAAATTATCATCAAAAAATATTGCCATAGCCACCATCTCTGAAGATGGATCTTCATCCTCTGTCTATGCCTGATAGCTGTGACAGCAGCAGCAACAACAGAGGGAAGTTCCAAATCCAGGAGCAGTTAATTTCTGAATTACCAGACAATGAGGACAAACAAGATGGGAAGGTTATTCCCATCAGATTTGGGTTAACCCTGCAACCCTGAGCAGAGATATACCCTTTTAAAGGGGCTAGGAGACTAAAGATGGTACTGTAAATCTGGCCCAGACTTCCAGCCCCAGATGAAAAGGGACCATATCAATTATATCTTCTTCTCCATTTCCAGCACTGTACTCCTTGTCATTCACTCTGGCATCCCAGGGGCACCTGCTGAAGAGGCCGTCGCACGGGACAGAACTTTGGTTCAATGTAGATCTTATGCAGAGAGAGAACAGGGCCAGAGGGTGAAAGGCTGCCAACCTCTGAAACCCGTTTGCACAGCTCCTGCTCAGCCCCTGTTGCCCCCCAGCCCAGAAAGCAAAGTTGCTTTTCCCTGCCAAGAAAGCTGAAGAGGCAACAACCAATGGAAGGGGAGGGGAGGCGAGAGCCAAGGGGATCCTTACGGCACATTGTAGCTTGCCCAGTAACCCTGCTGATACAGCTCCTGGGTCTTGTCGTCCACAACCATCATCCCGCTAGAGAGAAAAAGAAAGAAAAACCGGGGAAATTGTTAGGGTTTGAAAAACAGCCATTTTTTTAAAAAATAAAATGTCTGTAGCAAGGCCCAGCCTCTCCACAGATGGAGAAGCAGGAAGTATCAGGGCAGAGGAAGTAGCCAGATGGCAAGCAGGCAACTGGGTGGCTGGCTGAAGTCTGGACATGCTAAAAAAGAAAATGTCTGACACACACATCTGTAGCTGCGTAGCCCAACCTCCCCACAGATGGAGAAGCAGGAAGTATCAGGGCAGAGGAGGTAGCCAGATGGCAAGCAGGCAACTGGGTGGCTGGCTGAAGTCTGCACATGCACAGAGATAGTCTACCGGCTTCCCACAGTGACTAGTCCAGACTGAAGGAGAGCAGCAACAGAGTTTGGGTCCAGCTGACTCTCAGGACAATTAGG
>NW_015165387.1:51528-85618 GCF_001447785.1 Gekko japonicus
AATTAGGACTGGTGGCCTCAAAGGCCTGGCTTGAATTGCATTCAGGTGCTTCCACTAAGCAGGTGTCTAAGAAGTAAAGAACCAGCCCCTCAGGGATTTTGGCTAAAGTTTGACCCGCACAAAAATAATAGTCCAGGTGATAAAACGGCAATGGTTTGTGGTCTGGCAAAATGGAACTAGAAAACTTTGGACCTTTATGACCCTCAGGGGAATGAGAGAGGAGAGAGAGGAGAACAGATTGGATTTAAACTCTGCCCTTCACTCAGAGTCTCAGAGCGTCTTACAATCTCCTTCCCTTCCTCTCCCCACAACAGACACCTTGTGAGGTAGGTGGGACTGACTGAGAACTGCTCTTGAGAGAACAGCTCTGAGAGAACTTGTGACTGACCCCAGGTCACCCAGCAGCTGCATGTGGAGGAGTGGGGAATCCAACCTGGTTCTCCCAGATCAGAGTCCATGTTCTTAACCACTACACCAAACTGGCCAGATCCCCAGTTCAAAGGAAACCAGCTAGTTGCCTCTGCACTTTTCCACACCCCATAGGACTCCTCAGCACTTTCCACATTTGGAGATCAGAAACCACACATATCTGAACTTCTCATGGGGAATCCAAGATTAAGGCTTTGACCTCAGGGCTCACAAACGAATCTTGGAATAAGAGGGGCTTTTCCAGGCAGCCTAGACCATGCAGGAAGGAAGCAGGAGGAGACATGACTGAAGCAAAACACTGCAGGAAGGGCCACACTTCTAAAGGGCGGAGAGACAGCAAAGCAGGCAATCTTGCAAAGAAGATATCTTTCAGAACACTCACGGAATCTGCTCCAGGACCGTCAGCACACCCTTCTGGAGACCGGACTTGCCCGGGATGAAAGACTTATAGTCCACAATCATCCACTGGTTATTGTACCTGTGAAAAAAATGACAACAGGTGAATGTTGGGAAGCACAATGCATTTAAATTAGGGATCAGCAACCGATGGGACCTAAGATAAATACATTCTGAGCCCAGACCTGACCCCGGCCCAAAGTCTCAAAACCAGACAGGAAGGGAGGAGATGCACGAAGGCTGAAGGAGACATCACAGTTGATGGGTGGGCCCTCTGACCTGACATATCAGTTTACAGCCAAATGCTATTATCTTCATACAGAGTTCGCTGGTGTGCCAAGGCCCGCTATGTCTAGTTCAGCCCTTAGATTTGATATGTTAGATGTTAGGATACTAGATTTGTTACTGTCCTGAAACAAAGATTGCTTGTGTGCTGGGGCTTGAGTCAGATCACATCTAGTTTGGCCCCGAAATTCAATATGTCAGATGATACGATATGTACTAGATTTGTATATGTTTGTTTTTGTTTTGTTTTTTTAATAAAATTTTTTATTTCATAAAACAACCCAACACCAACACCACCCTAGTGCAAATTCCAGGCATTTGAGACATCAAAAAGAATTCCATACATTGTTATATCCCAATCAAACTCTGTACAACTCTAATACTCTAATACCCTTCCATAATAATCTTATACTCAAATTAACCTCTCAAGTTCCTATTAACTGACTAATCACCCCAAATTTTTTAAACTTTCCCATATACCCCGCCATCCTTCTAAACCAGACCTCCTCTTGGTCTTTAACCTTTAACCCATTCATTCTACGTATCTTCATTGTAAGATACTCTAAAATTATTATATTATTCATTTTTTCCCTCCAATGATTAATCGTCAGTTCCTGAGCATCCTTCCAATTCTTTGCAATCACTTGTCTTGCTGCTACTAACATCAAATTTATCCATTTACCTTCTTCTTTCACCCTTAACCCGATACCATCCAAACTAATAAGTGCCATTGCTTTAGATATTCCAACCCTCCTTCCCACAATCCCCAACATTTCCATACTAATCTGATCCCAAAATTTCTTTACCAAAGGACAATCCCACCACATATGACTGAACGTTCCCACTTCTCCACATTTCCTCCAACAATTTTTACTCCCCAATTTCGAAATATAGCTCAGCCTAACCGGTGTATAATACCATTTCTGTATCATCTTCAAACCCTGCTCCTGTATTACCCTAGACGTTGCAACGAAAGGAGGTAACCTAAAAATCATATCCCACTCTTCATCCAAAATTTTACATTGAAGATCTGTTTCCCAATATTCCTTCAAAACTTCTCTCGGTGATTTCCCTATGACTAATAATACCTTATACAATTTTGACACTATTTTTGCCTTATCTTTCCCATATTCTCTCACCAATTTTTCAAACGGAGTAGTAATTCTCTTCCCCATCTGATTAATTTCTTCTTCCTTCAGCAATGAGGAAATCTGACTTTTTTGCAACCAATTCATCTTATTCAACACAATATTCTCTTCTTCCATCATCCCGTCTGTTCCCCATATCTTTTTTAACTCCTTAATACTAATTTCTTTTAATGCATCTCCTATTTCCTTTGACATTGATCCCCTCAATGGGGTAAATTTATCATAATACCACATTTTTGTAAGAGGTGATATCCCCGGAGTAAGCTCTTTTTTCCACTTCTCCCACACCATATAAGGCCCCAGAAATGTCGATAATTCATTACCTATCTTCCTCTTCCTATTCTTCCTATCAAACAAACTTTCCTTTCCTCCTACCACCTCTAAATTTTCCCGCTCTATCCAACCAAGATCCTCTCCTAACTCTCCCTCCAACCAAATCATTAAATGCCTTAGTTGATATGCATCATAATAAATACTAATATTGGGAATCCCCCATCCCCCATCTTTTATTCCATAATACCTATACCTACCAGCTGTCCTTGGTTTCTTAGATGCAAACACAAATCTATCTATAGCTCCTTGCCACCTCTTCAATATATATACTGGTATATGCCAAGGTAATACATAAAAAAGGTAAGTCAGCCTAGGAACTAAAAACATTTTAACCATCGCAATTCTTGTACTAATCGAATCTTTCCACTTCCCCCATTCTCTCATTTTGGCTTGTATTCCACTCCAAATTCTTTTGTAATTATACTCAAATGTTTTTTTCCCATTTCTAGGAATATTTACCCCTAAATACTTCACCATTTTATTTGCTATGGGGATACCCAAAGTTTTAGAAGCCAATAATTGTATATTCGGTTTGACATTAAAACACATCATTGATGATTTTGAGAAATTCACTTTTAACCCTGACACCTCTTCAAATTCCTGTAATATCTTTTTTAGTGGTACTGCTGCAGATTCTAGATCCTTAATTGTCACCATCATATCATCTGCATACAATGTTAAAAGATTCCCATCCACTTTCCCTTTTCCTGGAACTTCAAAACCTATTATTTCTTCATTCTTTTTTAATTTAAGCACCAACGGTTCCAATGCCAAAATAAATAACATGGGGGATAGTGGGCACCCCTGTTTCGTACCACTCATTACTTGGACAAACCTCTCTGCTAATCCACCAACTCCTACCATCGCCTTAGACTTAGTATATATTGCCTCTATCATATTTTGAAATTTCTCCCCGAATTTATACTTTTGAAATATATTTTTCATATATGTCCAATCAACCGAATCAAAAGCTTTATATATATCCAACGCCAAAAGCGCAAGAGGCACCCCTTTATTTTTAGCTAAATAGACCATTCCCATCACCTTCCTAACCGCCTCTACCAAGTACTTCTGAGGCATAAACCCAAATTGATCTTTCCCTATCAAATGTATTATACATTTTTTGAGTCTCATTGCCATAAGTTTTGCAAATATTCGATAATCCATATTGGTAATAGAAATTGGCCTATATGAATCCCTTAAAGTCTTATCTTTCCCCGGTTTAGGAATTAGCACCAACCTCGACTCCAGCCATGTAGGTGGGGTAGTAGATCCATCCAAAATTCCCTGAAACAATTCAGTCATATGTGGCACCAATATATCCTTAAAGTGCTTATAAAACACCGCATTAAACCCATCCAGTCCAGGTGCAGATTGCCCATTCATAGATTCTATTACCATCTTAACTTCTTCTTCAGTTATCATCTTATCTAGTTCTTTCCTATGTTCCTCACTCAATTCTGGGAGTTCTATTTCCTTACAAAATTGTTCTATATCATAATTTTTAATTCCCTTATTTGCATACAATTTATTATAAAAGTCTACAAATTTCTCCAATATCTTTTTAGGTTCCGTTTCCAACACCCCTTTATCATCCCTAATCGCTCTTATATTCTTTCTTACTTGAAAATTCCTAATTTTATTTGCTAATATCTTCCCTCCTTTCCCTCCAAACTCATAGTACTTCTGTTTACTATACCATAGTTTCAAAATAGTCCTATTAACATCTAAGACATTCATCTCTTCTCTTTTCCTATTTATTTGTTCCCTATCCTTCCTATTCTTGGATTTCCTAAATTTCTCCTCCAATATCCTAACTTCTTCTTCTATTTCTTTAATCTTCCTATCTTTACCTTTCTTCAATCTCACTAAATTCTGCACACACACTCCTCTAATAGTAGCTTTCATTGCTTCCCATGTTGTTGTTAATGAAGTCTCTAAATTTCTATTTTCCACAAAATATCTTTCTATTGCTTCTTTAATATTACTCTTGCTTACTTCATCTGCGACTAACCATGGGTTAAATTTCCAGCTATAAGGCCTATTAAAATGACCTACTTGCAAAAAGACAGAAACAGGAGCATGGTCTGTAATCTTAATCATTCCAATATCCATATCTTTAACCCAATTCTTAACTTCTTGAGAAATTAAAATACCATCCAATCTTGAGTAAGTTCCATGAGCACCAGAATAAAATGAATATGAATCATCATTAGGATACATTTCCATCCAAAGTTCCAATAATCCAAATTTCCCACACATTCTTTTAAATTTCGCTTCTTTTCCTTTTTTACAACCACCTTTCCCTTGCAAATTAATATTAAAGTCACCCCCTACTATCTTCGTGTGAGGCGAAAAATTATCCAACTTTTGCAAATACCTATAAAATACATTCAGCTGGTGCACATTAGGGAGGTAAATAGAAGCTAGAACCACCGGCTCTCCCTCCAGGTGTCCCTGAACAAAAATAAACCTTCCATTCTTATCTCTTAATACTTTGTCCTCAACAAAGTCAACTTTGGAGTTTATTACTATTCCCACCCCTCTACTTTTCGAGGAGCCTGAGGCAATAAATTTCTTTCCTTTCCCAAAGCCAGGAAAATTCACCTCTCTCTCCCCCCCCTTATGTAACTCTTGCAAAAAAACCACATCAGCTTTTAATTCACTTATATATCTTCCCACTCTTGCCCTTTTCACGGGATTCCCCAACCCTCTCACATTAAGAGTTGTACATATAATATTTACATTTTTTTTCATATACCTACTAACCATTTCTCTTTCCCATCTTTTTTCTGGTCTCGGCCTGCCTGGAATCTCGATCCCCACCCTCCCACCCCAACCCCACCAGACTGTGCTTAGTTTCCCAACCCCTACACACCCAATCCCATTCTACCCATCCAAGAGAAATATATCTGGTAGTACAAAATGGATGTAAAATGGTTCGCGTTGCTTAGTGTTTGTAAAGCAATGGCTCAATGATTCTAACTCTTGAGGAAGAAGGGCTGTCTGCCCCCGTTTGCCACAATAGTTAACCTCATTATTAGTAATGATAATCTGTTCAGCCTTGTGGCTAACTGCTTATCTGCAACTGAATGCACTTAAGAAGCTGGGGGCGGATGTGACCTACACAGTGGAGAAGGAGAAGATTTAAACTCTGCCCTTCACTCAGAGTCTCAGAGCGTCTTACAATCTCCTTCCCTTCCTCTCCCCACAACAGACACCCTGTGAGGTAGGTGGGACTGACTGAGAACTGCTCTTGAGAGAACAGCTCTTGAGAGAAATTGTGACTGACCCCAGGTCACCCAGCAGCTGCATGTGGAGGAGTGGGGAATCCAACCTGGTTCTCCCAGATCAGAGTCCATGTTCTTAACCACTACACCAAACAAGAGAGTTGGGTTGGCACTAGGTGAGTTTCAAGAGGGAAGGTATTCCACAGACAAGATGCAATCCCCCAAATTACCTTACTCCTGTCTGGCTGCCACCCACCTTAGCTCTGTAGGTGGGGACACAGAGAGCAGAGTTTATGAGGAGACTATTATCTCCGCCGCATACTAGAGGACTACATGAGAAAAGTAAACAAAATCCATGAACTTGAACAAGTGAGAGTGTGAAGAGTGAAACATAAACCTAACTTCTTCTTTTTTTACGCTGCATTTGCCATGAGATTTTGGGGATGTGGCTTGCGAGCACTCAGATTAAGGGCATGGGGGGAGAGAGAGAGATTAATGCATCATTTGTCTCCTATTCTGGAGACCGGACTTGCCCGGGATGAAAGACTTATAGTCCACAATCATCCACTGGTTATTGTACCTGTGAAAAAAAATGACAACAGGTGAATGTTGGGAAGCACGATGCATTTAAATTAGGGATCAGCAACCGATGGAACCTAAGGTAAATACATTCTGAGCCCAGACCTGACCCCGGGCCAAAGTCCCAAAACCAGACAGGAAGGGAGGAGATGTACAAAGGCTGAAGGAGACATCACAGTTGATGGCTGGGCCCTCTGACCTGACATATCAGTCTACAGCCAAATGCGATTATCTTCATACAGAGTTCGCTGGTGTGCCAAGGCCCGCTATGTCTAGTTCAGCCCTTAGATTTGATATGTTAGACGTTAGGATACTAGATTTGTTACTGTCCTGAAACAAAGATTGCTTGTGTGCTGGGGCTTGAGTCAGATCACATCTAGTTTGGCCCCGAAATTCAATATGTCAGATGATACGATATGTACTAGGTATATGTTTGTTTTGTTTGATTCCTGGTATCAGATTTTTTTTGCCTTTCCTTCAGTCTTTCAATCTTAGTGAAAACATATCTCTGTTTCAGTTTCTTTGTAGAGTTTTCAGTGTGAAAGGGCAGAAATAGACCCCGGCATCCAGTAGGGGTCAGATGCAGCATACCCAATGTATACAAAAAGCAATTCCTCACTTCTACAGTAAAACATCTCTGCAAGTTTAACTTAGCCAAAAATCTCCCATTTCTGACCTGACTATCTGCTGAGCTGGGACCTGGCCGCAGATCACTGGGGGAACAGCCCAACCCTATTCCATTTCCTTCTCCAGCAAAACCACAGGCTGATCAGGGATTGAAATACTAAACTATAATAGGCTACAGGCAAGGTAAACATGTTCCATGATTCTGCAAGAGAGCAAGAAAAATGTGGGACGCACTTGTAAGTGCAGAATTCAGTCTACCAAGAATCCTGGCTTTCTTTACTTTTAAAAGAAAGATTCTAGCTCTAGAGGCTGAGAAGATGCATTTGAAAGCATATGGGTAAGGTCCATTTACTTGTCCGAAACCACAGGAGTGGCTGGGGCAGGGCTTCAGAGCCCCACACAGCTCCCTGCCCCTCCCCACAACTACCAAAACTGGTTTACGCAAAACAGCGAGTGCATCAGAATTATGCAAAACCAAAACCACACACATTTGCATAATCTAGGCTAGGAGTTGGATTCAGACAAAATTTTCCACTATTGGAAGGGGTGGGGTAATGTCTACCAATTCCATCTTCCCGCTGCAGACCAACTGGCCCAAGGTCACCCAGTGACCTTAAATTAAGGTTGCCGGCATCCAGGTGGAGGTAGGAGGATCTCCTGGAATTCTGCAGGGGGTGGGGGGTGGCAAGAACATTTTGTTCCACTGACAGACACGCCTGACGTGAGCGTAAAATTTAGCCTGGATCCAACTCGGCGTAGAATTCAGCTTTCCTAGGTGCAGAATTTTCCACTGGTTGGGTGAAGAATATTTCTTAGCATAGAATGGACACAGCCTTGGTTACAGGCTGCACTACCTATGCAGCTGCTGTGCGGAACCCTGACTGCAATAAAGGATGATGCTGAGGATAACAGCCACAAGCCCACAGCATGCCAAAGTCTTTCTACCTGTGCTACACTGCCAAAAGGGTGGTTCACCCATGCAAGAGATGCAAATGGATAGGGTGCAAAAACTGGTACTGGGTAAGGGATGGTGAAGGGTGCAGCTCACACTTCTCATCACCTCCTCCATGACCCTGTCACCTAGATCCAAATCAAAGAAGAGTAGCCTTCAGAGTCTCGGGGACAAGGTGACTTGGGACGGAGCAGCTGGGGTTAATAAAATGTGTTGGGCTGCCCCTGTGCGGCTGCCTGAACAACTGTCATTTACGTAAGTGTCATCAAGCCGCAATGATTTATGGTGACTCCAGCCAAGGGGCTTTCAAGGCAAGTGAGAAGCAGGGGTGCTTTGCCATTGCCTTCCTCTGCAGCGTCTTCCTTGGTGGTCTCCCTTCCAAGTACTGGCCCTGCTTAGCTCTTGAGATCTGACTATAGCGTGCCGCCTTCCCTCACCTGCCTGAGCAAATGCCACCATTAAAAAAAGCTTCTGGCTGCTCTACACCCATCTTGTGGCTCTTCAGCAGAAGCCCCGAAAGATCACTCTATTTCTTACGCACACACATGCAGCACTTCACTCACGTGCCGCTGTTGAACTGCTTGAAGAGAAGCGCCCACTCTGCTCCACTCGTGGCCAGCCGATTGGCCACTATGTTGCGTAGCCATTCCAGAACACTGTCCTTGGGCTGGATGTACTTCCACAAATCACTGTTGCTGTTCCCAATTGTGGTTTCCAGAGCCACCTGCAGAGACAGAAGTTCCAAGCAGGTTGTGGTATTTCTTCCACAAGCAGGCTCATTTCACTCCCTTTCCATTTGCCTTTAGGTGTCTGGTCCAAACAATTCTACCTCAGAAGGCTACTGAGAAGCACCTTGCTGTTATTGGCCCTGTTTTCTCCACTGTGCTGGCGGTGGTACCCCACTTATGGAATGCCTTCCCCAGAAATATTTACTTGGTGTCAGCTTGACTCATTTACCCAAGAAGTATTTCATATATACTGATACAGTTCTTTGTAATTTCCTGCTACTTCTGGTATTTTGTGTAGTGTTTTTTTTTTAAATTTAGTTTTGGTTCTTATGGAGCTGCGGTGGCTCAAGTGGTTAAGACGCTGAACTGCAGGCTGTGGAAGGTCAGTAGTTCAGCAGTTCAAGACCCGAGTGTGCCGCATGACGGAGTGAGCTCCCGTCTCTAGTTCCAGCTCCTGCCAATCTAGCAGTTTGAAAGCAAGAAATTGCAAGTAGATAAATAGGTACCACTTCGGTGGGAAGTTAACAGCGTTCCGTGTGCCTTGGTGTTTAGTCATGCCGGCCACATGACCACGGAAACGTCTCCAGACAGCGCTGGCTCTTCGGCTTTGAAACGGAGATGAGCACCACAACCCTAGAGTCGGATTCGACTGGCTTTCGAGCAAGGGAACCTTTTTTGGTTCTCATATTTTTATTTCTCTTTAAGTGAGTGAATTTGGATTCTACTGTTAATTTACCTTATCATCTGTAAGCTGCTTTGAAGGCTGGGTAGCAAAATAATCATTTAAAAGAAACAAGTGTGCCCTTTGCAATGCTTTAGCAAGGAGGGGAGTAGTGGAAAATATGAGTCTGGGGGAGGTTAGCCTGCCAATAGTGTGTCCACGTCCCGTCCCATCCCCCATACCTTTCAATGGAAATATGGAGAGAAAACTCGTTCTGGTGTGGTGAAGAGGTAGTAGGGCTGCCAGCTCCACCTGGGAAATACCTTGAGATTTGCGGGGTGGAGCCTGAGGAGGGACAGGAGGGACTTCAGTGGGGGATGATCTCATAGGATCCACCTTCCAAAGTGGCTTTTTTATCCAGGTGTGCTAATCTGTCAGCTGGAGATCAGTTGTAACCCTAGGAGATCTCCAGCTACCACCTGGAGGTTGGCAACGCTAGGTAGAAGATTGGCAGAATGAACCTCTGGATGACAGACCATGATACTTGGGGTGGGGGGCCGAAGCTTCACTTTCTTACGTCATGGTGACTAAACCAGCCCACCTTAATGCTATAAAGACCCTACAGGTGCTACCACATCATTTAGTGGAAATTATTTCTGCTCTGTCCAGAAGAAGTGTGGACTCCTGAGGGAGCAATCTAAGACTAGTCTCCCCTTCGACAGTTGACGCACACCCTGGCCAACACACTGTCGGTGAAAATGATGGTACGGTTGCCCTGTAGAATCAACTGGAATGTGAACCAGGAAGGCTTCAGTCCAAATCTCACCTCAGTCTACTAAACAATCACTCTCTTGGTCACCTCAGAATCAAATCTAAGTGACCAAGTGGTTTATCTTTCCTACCCCAATGGCTGCTGTCTCAGTAAACCTTAAAATATGTATGAACCACCAAGTACTAAGTTCTAGTATTATTAGTCACCAACTCCTTTTACATGAATTCTAGCAGAAGGAAAGCAAAAGCCTTGGAGGACAGAGACGTAGGCCCCAGAATAAGGTCCAGCTCAAGGTTCTCTCATCCAGCCCAGATTCGACAGCTATCGCAAAGCCAATGGACAAGGCAGCCCCGACCCCGTCCAAGACAGCACAGAAGGGGAGGCAAAGGAAGACACTGCTCACCAAGCCACTACTCAAGATGTAGAAGTCATCTCCCGAGAAAATGGTGCCTGGATATGAGGAGAAAGCCTGGGTGTAGCCAGGAATCACGGTGTCACCTGCAAAGGCCAATTGCAAACTGCCATTAGCAGCCATCTGGCAATGAGACGCATTCCAGGCACCTGCCTTGAAGGATGGAACGAGGTCACTGTAATCCCCAGCTCTTACCCAGCACACGATGTCCATCAAGTACTTGAACACTAGCAGTAGTATGCACACGGAAGTTTTATTGCCAGAATCAAAAAAGTTATGTTAGGTGTGTTCAAGGGCTTGGGCATGCCCAAGGATTTCTGCCTTTTAAAAAAGCAATCATCCCCCAAGATTTCAGATAACAAATTGCTTTTGATAGTCTCTTCAGTTTCCAAAACGATTTGCGATGGAGCGTAATGGCATCATTCTTAGGATTTATTTATTCATTTAGTGCATTTTTATTCATTTAGTGCATTTTTATCCTGCCCTTCCTCCAACGTGACAGACATGCTTCTCTCCCACCCTTAGGGTTACCAACTCCTGGCAGGAAAATTCCTGGAGATTGGGAGGGGAGCCGGGGGGGGAGGAACTTCAGCAGGTCTAATTCCATAAAGTCCACCTTTAGGGGCTGTCATATTCTTCAGGGGAACAAATCTACGTAGTCTGGAGATCTTAATTCTTGGAGATCTCCAGGCCCTACCTGGAGGTTGGTAACCTGACACCATCCTCCATTTCCCCCTCACAACAACCCTGTGAGATATGTTTAGGCTGAGAGCAAATGACTGAACCAAAATAACCCAGCAAGTTTTATGGCAAGGGTGAATTTGAACCCAGGCCTCTATGAGCCTAGTCCAACACTCAAACCACTATGACACACTGGATCTCTAGATTCCAGCCATTCTGCTCCACAGGGCTTTTTCCAGTTCCGTGCAGAATATTCAAAAGCTCGTTCGCCCGACTGATGTATTCTGTTGCCAAGAGCTTTTCGGAACTGAGATCATGGTGTGAAAAAGAGAGTTCATCCTGTTGACGTCTGCTGTGAAAAGAATAAAAACATCATGAAGTGATTTTTCTTCGTGTACAACATATTCGTCAGGGGAACAAATCTACGTAGTCTGGAGATCTTAATTCTTGGAGATCTCCAGGCCCTACCTGGAGGTTGGTAACCTGACACCATCCTCCATTTTCCCCTCACAACAACCCTGTGAGATATGTTTAGGCTGAGAGCAAATGACTGAACCAAAATAACCCAGCAAGTTTTATGGCAAGGGTGAATTTGAACCCAGGCCTCTATGAGCCTAGTCCAACACTCAAACCACTATGACACACTGGATCTCTAGATTCCAGCCATTCTGCTCCACAGGCTTCCCACAGCTTCAAGATTGCAAGATTCCACTGTCCTTTCAGACAATGCGACCTTTTTGTAAACACAAGGAGGAAAGTGAGACTTGTTTAGACCTTTCGGCATCCTCTGGATTAATCCCTGATCTCTAATCTCCACAGGAAAAGCACTGACTTCCCCATCCCTATTCCTTCCCCTCTTCCTGCTACTCACTCTGAGCAGAAGTCCGGAATAGCAAGGTGTACTTCTTGATGATGCGTAGCATAGACTGGTAGGTGTTCCACGTGTCATGGGAGACTAGGAGGTCCTGGTTGCCAGGCAACAGCTTGATCAAGGCCGAGCAGGAACCAGAGCCAAGGACACGCTGGCTGTCCGATTTATTGAAGGCCGCTTCCAGGTCTTCCAAATCGCCCCCCAGCTGGAACAAGCTAGTGGAAAAGAACCAAAGATCTGGAGTAAGAGACCTGCCCTCTTCCCCAACAATAAAGCTCTTCTCCTATCACACACTGGTGGGAGATGTTTATGTTGACTGTTCCCTAGATCAGAGATAAAACAGATTCTGTAGTCTCAAAGGCCCAGCCCGTCTGTTCCCCTGACAATTACCCAACAGCTGGAAATGGAAAAATGGCGAAGCCATAGTGCATCTGCTTGGCACAAAGAAGGCCTTAGGACTAATCCTCAATGCCTCTCATTAAAAGGATCAGCTAACAGATTAGATTAAATACCTCAACCTAAGACCCTGGGGAACCACTGGCAGTCAGAAGACTCTATACTGACCTTGGCAGAACAATGGCTTAATTTGCTTTAAGAAGAAACTCAACCACTCCCTCTTTGCCTGCATTCAAAGGGTCCCCCTCTTTTTGCTCTAGGGGAGAAATCTCCACCCCTGAGTTCCAGGAAAGTTACTTGAAATTCCTAAAACCCATGAACATTTAGTCCATTAGAAATATCAATCCAAAAGCAACTACAATGTTGGTCCTATTATTATGGCCAGCTAATCACCACAACGTAGTGAGCAAACTTCTAAGTTCTACACAACTCTTCTTCAGGCTAGATAGCCTGTTTTAAAATGGGGTGAGGGGCCATAAAAAGATGTCCAAGGCATAACGTTGGGGCTTCTTCATCATGATCTAAGGTTGACGTCACACGTGCCAGAAAAAACGGAGGGGAAGCGAGGCTATTTCCTCCGGAGGAATTTGACCCTCAGTTGCGCAATCACACAGTCCTTGGAAGCTGCAGGAACAGCCCGCCACTGTGTGATCAGACACAACCACAGTTGAGTCGGGGTTTTGGGGGCCATTTGTTTTCGATATGCTTAAACGAGGAACCGATGAATCGCATCGCTGCACTGAGGGCTCCCTATGGAGTCTGTGATGATGTGCATACTGAGAAGGGGGGGTGGGGGAGAACAACGCTACGGAGTTGGGATGGCCTGATCAGATCATCCCGACACCATGAGACTGCGCTGGAGCAATCAGACAGGGGAAAGTCCATCCGTGGCCCGTCGCAACCCGTTTTCTACCGGATTTCCCTTGGTGTCTTTTAACTCTGCTTGTGCAGTGGAGCAGAACAGGTTGCCGACGGCTGTGGGGTGCTTCCCAGATGTTGTTGTCTGATTGCGCCCTTTAAATCTGCCTGGCATTCGCACCTATGGTGGGTCTAATTGTGCGTATGATCGCAGCCTAAAGCATCTTCCCTTTTCCATTGATTATGAGCCTAAAGAAGAACCCTGAGGGACTCAAAAGTCTCCCGTTCTTTGTTATGCTTTAGTGCAGCCACAAAGCATTCATTCCTGTTGCTCCTGAATTTAATTTTTTCCCTCATTCCTAATTGCCAATAATAAAAAAATGTGTAGCCTAAGAGCCAGTTCACCCATGCTGCAGGCAACAAACCCACATTTGCTACCAAACCGACCTTCGAAAGGGAGCTGTAGCCCGCCCCAGCTTCTTTGTCATATTCACAAAGCACATTTACAGTGAACATCACGTGTGAATCATCCCCATGAGGCCTAATTTTCTTCTCTCATATGTGCCAAGGAGGAGACTCACAGAAAGCCAAAGGGGGTGATGGAGAACTTGCCAGAAGGGAAGGCTACACGTCCATTGTAACCATCCTCAAGGCCCTTCAACTGAAGCAAGGCAAGGCGAACCTGAAAATTTGGATGGACACACATGGATTACTTACAGACCCAGAAATTAAAAATGGCAGAGAGCACCCTCACAAAACTGACCCAAGCCCTTATTTTCAGAGACAGACAATCCAAATCTCTCCCCCACTGATTAGCATAAGGCTCAATCCACCAGGAAGTTCAAGACTATGAATGAATCAGAACTGCAATTGGGGTCAGGAAGCAATTGTTCTCAAGGCCAGTTTAGCTATGGATCCTGGAGCCTCCCCCCCCCCCCCCCGCCCCTTCGGCGGACCAAACAGGAGACGGGGGGGGGGAATTTCCTGCATTGTGCAGGGGGTTGGACTAGATGACCCTGGAGGTCCCTTCCAACTCTATGATTCTATGCATAAACCCATACTGTGCTTAGCTGAATAATGCTTTCAGTCTTATTCGTTCAAACAAAATCCTTATTTTAAACCACCCACTTCTCATCATTAAGGGCTTTCCTGCACATTATGTTTTCCTTAGGGATGTTCCCAAGTTGGGTGGGGAGGTATGAAGTTCCATGCATCCCAGGCATGTGGGGGCCTGATTTGGATTGAGATTGGGGCATGTAAAAGAGATCGGGCTAGGAGCCCACATGTCTTTCAAATTCAACTGAGCAATCTATTCAGGTGGTCCCCTTCTGCTGCCAAGTAACACTGGCGACTGAAAAACAGGGCCTTTTGACTGACTGCACCCACCTTAGGAAATCAGCTCCCTGTAGACATCAGGTGAGCAATTTGGTTTTTCTCAAGATTGCAAAGATGTTTTCTTTTTAAGCAAGCTCTTGAATCCATGAATGGGGTGGCACGATGTTCATGGCAGAGGCTTCTAAATTGGTATTGGGCTATCTCTGGATGTACTGATGTTTCTTTTGGAGCCTGGGTCTAAATTGCTATGTTTTCATTACATGTGTCTTTTATTAGGATGTGAGCCTACGAACAAACAGAGCAGAATCTCCTCCCCACTCACCTGATGCCAGTACGCAGAATCTTGCTGGGTCTCCATCTCTTGCTCCATCCAGGCCAGGTTAGTTTCAATATAGCTCTTCAGCTTCTCACAGTAGTCCGTTTGGTACTTGAAGGGGCCACAGTAGCCCACCATGGTGTTCATCCAGTGCATGTAGATGAGCTGGAACGCACGGGGGAGAGAGGGAAGGTATTGAGACTGTTTTGTAAAAACACAAACACAATTTGAGAAATGGGGGGAATCCTTGAGTTATTATGCAGACCCAAGGGTTTGGTCCTGGAGAGGGAAGGTATTGAGACTGTTTTGTGAAAACACAAACATAATTTGAGAAATGGGGGGGAATCCTTGGGTTATTATGCAGACCCAAGGGTTTGGTCCTATCGATTATCTTATGGTTCTTGTGTATTGCTTTTTAGAGATAACATATGTAAAATGTTATATCAGTGGCTTCTAACCCCGGTTAGACTTGTCAGGATTTGCAAAAAAAAAAAAGGCTCCATCCAATGCTGGTATTGTGGTCAAGCAAATGCTGTCTATCTACCTATGTAGTAAAGGTAAAGGTGCCCTTGCTCGAAAGCCAGTCTTGTCCGACTCTAGGGTTGCAGTGCTCATCTCCGTTTCCAAGCCGAAGAGCCAGCGCTGTCCGAAGACGTTTCCGTGGTCATGTGGCCAACATGACTAAATACCAAGGCTCACGGAACGCTGTTACCTTCCCACCGAAGTGGTACCTATTTATGTACTTGCAATTTCTTGCTTTCGAACTGCTAGGTTGGCAGGAGCTGGAACTAGAGACGGGAGCTCACTCCATCAAATGTTTAGGGGAAATCGTTTTAAGTATGCTGTCAGTTTCACAGTTGAGCAAAGAGGATCAATTAAACTTGTCTTGCTTAATTATGCAATCTCAATAGCACAAGCATATCAGTGTATAGCCCTTTACCTGTTGATGACAGTGAGGTTAGCATTTGCCAAAGTTAGGAAATACAAGTTGCAACCGCATAAATCGACTCCTTTATTAGGTCAAAGGAAATGTAAGAATTGTGAACATTAACAGCGTTGCAAGAATCTCAAGATATGCCCTCAAATCCTCTCCAGTTGCAGCTCGCCCAGCAATCTGTCCTTTTTTCTTCATTTTTAAAAAATTCGTTTATTTTAAAACACACACACAAAGAACAAGAAGGACAAGAAACACACACAAAAGAACAAGAAACACACACGCAATGAACAATCTGTCCCAATGGAGCTGTACCTTATCCAGAGCAGTGAACAGATATTCTGCACTGCTCTAGTTAACATCTAAAATGGCTTTTTAGTGTCAAGGGAATGACTCTCTGCACATGTTCAGAGACCACTTCATATTTCTTAGTCCTCCATAAGTTTCAGTGCTGAAAACTCCACGGAAGCCCAAAAGCAGGGGAGGCTCAAAAGCAGGGAGGCCGGGGGGGAGGGAAGGCTGCTGAAATGGGCTGGTTCTCCTGCTGTGTGCTGACTCTTACCTGCTCAGACACTGCCGCTTCAGCCAGCCCTGCGGCATAGGCCTGGAGGCTGTCATTATACTTCTCATTGGTGGCCAGCTCCAAGAAGGCCCATCTGCCAAAGAGAGAGAACAGCAGCACATGAGGAAAGGACCAGGCAAAAAGGGCATGTGCTAGTCATTGCCCAGTGCTAGGACTTCCCTTTCACACTTGCAAATTACTTTGTATCAGCATTATCTAATTTTCAGATAGAAAACTACATATCAAAGAGAAGTGCTACAATAAAGTTATCCTTTAAATGCATTTCAAACAAACGTACATATTTCAAACGAGGAACTGCACAAGACTCTAATTTCAAATATGTAACAAATCTTCTGTAACATGCTCATCCTATTTAATCTCATGTTTGCATCAATTTTATGTTTCTAGTCCTCAGTATAGAAGCTCCTAATCACCCTGTGCCCTGACCTGGATAGCCAGGATAGCCTGACCTTGTCAGATCTTGGAAGCTAAGCAGGGTCGGCCCTGCCTAGTATTTGAATGGGGAGACCTCCAAGGAATACCAGGGTCATGACATGGAGCCAGGCACCACCTTTGAACATCTCTTGCCTAGAAAACCCCACAGGGTCACCATAATTCAGCTTTGACTTGACGGGACTTTCCACTACCACCACCAATCACCCTGTCCTGACTACATTCCTCAAATCTTTTTCTTTCGCTCTTCCTTTCTGTTCTTTTCCTGGCCTACTCTAAGCTTCATCACACTGGCTCTCCATCTCAGGCCCAGTTTAAATGATTGCAAACATCACACAGGTGAGTTGAGCCCTGCACGGTGTAACCTTTAAAACAGCCCTCTCTCATGCACACACACTCTGGCCAGGGATAACAGTATCACTTCCGTATTCAGTACAGTACCCCACACAATCTCAATGCTGAGTAAGTTTTTAAGCGACAGAATGCATAAAACCTTCCACAGTTCAAGGGAGAAGACTGGACAGAGATTAATTTATTAAACGAAGACATGGTAGAGCACAAGGCCCATCTCATAAAAGGGGCTGCGGGGGGGGGGGAGGTAGGAATGAGGTAACTAAGTGGTGATCAGAAACGTTCTGTGCATACTCAGAATCATTGGTATGACTAGACATTTTCCCAAGCTGAGTCCTGAAACTGAAAGTATCATTGCGTGTTCAAGCGGAACTCAGACTGGAGCAGAAATACAGGAACCAGAGGCTGAGAGAGAATTCAGTTTCACCTACCCCTGTTTTGTGTTGCAGAATCAGGTGCTCTGTGCATGAGACTAGGGTTGCCAGACCTGGATTGGGAAATCCCTGAATATTTTGTGGATGGAGTCTGGGAAAGGCGGGGTTTGGGAAGGGGTGGGACCTCAGCAGGGTATAATGCAATAAAGTCCACTCAACAAAGCAGCCATTTTCTCCAGGGGAACTGATCTCCGCAGCATGGAAATCAGTTGTAATTTCAGGAGATCTACAGCCATCACCTAGAGTTTGCAATATACGAGAGATCACGGGAAAAGCAGTTAAGAAGAACCAAAATACAGCAGTGCTATCATTACTCAGTGTAACATTGTAACATAAACAAAGTACTTGTTCCAAAGTTCAGTAGCTTGCAAGCTACAACAAAAAATTTTATACTGAGGTGGATTGAAGTTGTGTAACAGAATTCTACAAACAAATTTGACAAGATTGGTTTGACTGCCAGGTTTGCCTTGAGAAGGGATGGAAACGAGGATCTTTAGCTGGCCCGTTAGAAGCCTTGACAGCTGCTATGCTTGGACTAAGTATACACAATGGCCAGGGCCAGGGTCCGGCATACCTGAGGGACCGTCTTTCCCCATATGTTCCCCCAAGGGTACTATGGTCGGGGACTCAACATCGACTGGTAACCCCAGGTCCCAAAGATATTAAATTTGCTGTTACCAGGGCATTTTCGGTGGCAGCTCCTACCTGGTGCAATGAGTTCCCGGAGGAGATCCGGGCCCTGCGGGACTTGGCACAGTTCCACAGGGCCTGCAAGACGGAGCTCTTCCGCCAGGCTTTTGATTAGGCGCCGCCACCATTACTATACCCTCACCGTACCACCACCACTAAATGGAGTGGGTGTCATCAGGGAACGAGACGGCCCTGGGAGGAAGGACGGATCGCTGTACCACCTGGCGTCTACCGTGTCGCTCTGGGACCACTTTGTCATGTGTGACCCCATCAGTTATTTGTGACATCTAGAGCACTTGTATTTTTATATGAATGATTGTTTTATTGCTTGTTTTATCCTGTTTTTACCTGTTTAATCTTGGCATATGTGCCTCAATTGTTAGCCACCCTGAGCCCATCTGGGGAGGGCGGGGTATAAATTTAATAATAAATAAATAATAATAAATAAATAAAAAACAAGAAATTGATAAGGAAATAAGTAGAACTGAACTTTGGCACGAATACTTTGTTTATTTGAAACATTTATCCATTATAACCTTTGCAAATATATATTTATATGAATGTGCTTGGTAAACAATATAATTGACTATACAAGGTTACACTGAGTAATTATATCACAGCTGTATTTTGGTTCTTCTTAACTAATCACCTAGAAGCTTGCAACCACATGAGACCCATATTTCAACTATATAAATACACAAAGGCTTTCTAGACACCCAAAGATAATAAGGTTCAAGACGGAGCATCCTTCCCTGCTACTGCCTATGAATAAGGGAAACTAGCCTACTGTACAGCAATAGGAAAATCCTCCTTGTCGCTCCTACTAGATTTATCTTCTGCATTTGACACAGTGGACCTTGTTGAAGATAGAACCTTATCCAAATCTCCTGGTGACGTGGTAGAGATCCTAAATTGCTCCCTGGCTGTTATGGTTAAATGGCTAAGAGTGAATACACTGAAACGAAACCCTGGAAAGACAGAAGTAATGCTCTTTGGAAAGGTGGAGGTCTTGAAGGACATTATTTCAGTGGAGTTCAGCTGACCCTTGTTGACTCAGTTAAGAACCTTGAAGTTATACTGGATCCAACATTACTGCTAGAGGGAAAAATGCAGCTGCAAAAAATGCCTTCTTCCAACTCAGCCTATCCTGGAAGATGACCCCCTACCTCAATACGGACTACCTGGCCACCTTAATCCACACCACGGATACATGGAGACTAGACTACTGTAATGCACGCCACATAGCTCTCCCCTAAAAGTTAGCCTGGGGACTCCAGTTGGTACAAAAAGGCCACAGCTCATTTATTATTGGGAGCTGGACAGAATATTCATATTACTCCCATTCTGCAGTCACTGCATTGGCTGCCCATTAGTTACCAGGCTCAATTTAAGGTAATGGCTGTCACATACAAGGTCTTCCATGGCCTTGGTCCCTCATATCTACTGGACTGCCTCACCCTCTATGGTCCGCCACAACAGCTTTGCTCATCTGAACAGGGCCTTCTATTGATGCCACTCTACAAAGAGTCAAAACCAACAACTGCCTGTACATAGGCATTCACTTTGTGGAACAGTCTGCCTGAAGAGGTCAGAAAGGCTCCCGCCCTCCTGGCTTTCCGTAAGCTATGCAAAGCTGAATTATTCAAGAGGACTTTCTGCACAGGTAATAGGGCTGCACTGTAAGATGTGGCTCATAGAAAGTCCTGGGGCGGAGGGCAGAGGACTGTGGACTATACCACTGTGTATAGTTTGTACTGCCTGTTGCTGTACGTAGTCTCCTACTATGCAATTTTTGCTTTCATTTAATGTGTGATGTTAATATTTATACTGCGCTTCACCTCTGGTTGGTTTTCCAGATCTCTACAAGTCAAATGCCTCTTGCTTTGCCTTTTGGATGTCCCACTTTGTGGACTGTACTGATTTATTTCTATGTAATCCGTCTCGAGTCCCAGTCAGAAAAACAGACTATAAATAACATAAATATATAAATAAATCACGTTTCTGTGTGTGGTATAAAATATGATGTTAACATTCAGCAACAGAGCTTTGTGCAGTGGAAGAGGGGAGTTACGATAGGGTGAGCTGCCTACAGGTTTAATAAAGGGCTTACCACCCCCAGCCATCTGAGACTATGTACAACAGAACAGGAAAGGATCCTCTGTTTTTGAACATTCACTGGCACCAAAGGGCAGTTTACGTGAAAATGCTGGGTCACAAAACCCACAGAAAACAGAGAAACCAGCTTAACTGGGCACCTTTTCATGCACTTCTGCCTTTGAATGAGAGCTCAGAACCTGTTTTTCAACACCAGAGGTTAATCCAAGGGCATGAAAATATTAATAACCTTTGGGAACAAGGGCAGGTGTTTCTTCCTGGCCTCGGATGGTTCTGAGAGCGACAGTGACATAACTAAGGTTGCATTCCTGTACATAACCTGGCAGCAAGCCCTATTCAAGTGAAACTTACTTCCAAGTAAACAGAGTCAAATAACATATGAATGAATTGTAAACAAGAACTCTCAGTACAAACCTTGCGTTCCTATGAGCTGTCGATAGTATGGGGATAGTATTGACCTACCTTACATGGTTGTGTGGATTACAGAGACAACACTCCAAACACTCAAGGATGTTATTATATAAATACCATGCACCTCTGAATGCCTCTTGCCTTGAAAAACCCTACAGGTTCCCAACAAATTAGTAATTTCAGTCAAGCACACCCATATTAGTCTGTAGCAGTCCAATGGCACCTAAAGACTAATAAAAGGTATTCTAGCATAAGATTTCATGAATCAAACCTCACTTAATCACCAGGCTGATTTATATACACAACAGGAGAGTGGGGGTATTACAAAGAGGCTGGTTGAAAACAAGATCCAGTCCAAAGATTTCATTCAGAGTGTGAGACATTCCCAACTACTGTAAAATGGACAAAATATAAAATCTAGCGCAAGATGAGATGAGATAAACTATGGCTTAGCATGCTACATGCTGAAGGTCCCCAGCATCCCAAAATGACCCAGTAGTAGGTGATATGAAAGACCTCTGTCCAAAAACCCAGATAGCTGTAGCCAGATGTGGGTATAGCTGAAGCAAATGGCATTAATGTAGTAATTAACATCCCTTTCAGATACTAATGATTTCAGCTATACCTCTATGACTTCCTATTGTATCTCATTTGAACCGACACTGCATTTTGCCTGTATAACAACAGTTGGGAGTGTCTCACACATACTCTGCATGAACCAATTACTCTTTGGACTGGATCTTGTGTTTAACTGTCCTGTCTTTGTAACACCCCCTTTCTTCTGTTGTGCATATAAATGAACATACACCTCCAGGTACCTAATGAAGCGAGCTGGAACTAGTGAAAGTTTATGCTGGAATACATTGTATAAATCTTGAAAATGCCAGTAAACTCTTATTTTATTCCAATGTTCCTAAAACATAAACGATTCTTGCACATGTGAGAATCTGGGCCTGACGGGTATAATTTCCAGTCTGGCAAATGTCGTTTCAGCACTAAGTACTCCATCCAACAGTAGGCTGCAATCCTATGCACGCTTTTTCCTTTTTGCAGTCAAATCACAGCTGGCTTACGGCAACCCCATAGGGGTAAGAGGTGGTTTGCCATTGCCTAACTCCATGTCACGACCCCGGAATCCCTTGGTCGTCTCCCAACCAAATATCAGCCAGGGACGACCCTGTGATGGTGAAATCTGATGACATCAGGCTAGCCTCGCCTACCCAGGTTAGGGCAACAATGCAGAGTAAACCTGAGAGAATAAATCCTACTGAACTCAGCAGGACTTACTTTTGAGCAGAGCTGTCTAGGCTTTCTCCCTGCGTCTGTTACAACCAAGGGAAAAAACGGAGTCTTGAAATCGTTGCCAGGGACACTCTTCAATAACGGCTTGCTCTGAATGAAGTGTGCGTGCCCGCCCCTCGACCTACCCGTTGCTCCGAATGCTGTCGGTGAGGTTGGCCCAGGCGACCGCTTCGGGATCCCAGCCGCTTGCGACCTTGGGCTGCCCGGATACTGGGTCCAGCACCACCGAACAGCTCTGGCTGGGCTCCGAGCCGGCTCGGGGGAAGGGTGGGGGAAGGCCGGCCTGCAAGAGGCCCGGCAAGGTAAGCAGCAGCAGCCACGGGATCAGGGGCGCCGCCATGGGAGAGAGAAGGCGCCAGGAGGTCCAGCCCCGGACTGACGACCGTCCAGCCACCGCGGCAGCTGCTCGCAACGACTCACGTGAGGCGCTGATGCAGCCGGGGGAGGAGCCCGGGCGGGGCGGCCGCTGTGCCGGCGACATCCCCAGGAGGGAGCCCCGAGTTGCTACGTGACACGCGGTGTCAGTAGTACGCAGCGGCCTTGCACGCTTACGAGGGAGTAACGATGTTTCAGTGTACCCTCCTGCCGAACTGGCCCTTCGAGTCTAGCCGTCACTTTGCAGCAGAGGGCAACACGCCAGCCAACGGCCTTAGTTTGCAAACGCCTCCAATGAAAGGAAAGTCGGAAGGGGATAGGCCGCCCGTGTAGCGGATGGTCTTCAGAGGAATGCTGCCTCTGTACGTGGAGGATCCATTACTAGCTATCTCGTCTAAGAAGGCAAAAACAAAAAAAGTGGCCTGCTGGATTGAACTGGTTAGCAGGCCCTTCTTGTGGGTTTCCCTAACCGTAGGGTACTGGAAACAGGATACTGGGTTAGGTGGACCATTGGTTTTCTGTTCCCCCATCTGCTCCAACAATCTGTTTCCAAGCATAGCTGGCCAGATGCCTCAGCAAGGAGGGCATGAAAGGTGTGTGTGGGGGGGCAATTCCCTGTGGTTTGCCCCCAGCAAGCAGGCTTCTGAGATATATTGTCTCCCATAGAGATTTCATTTCTTTATCTCTTGTCTCATAAAAAAAGCCTTTCAGGATCTGCTTGAGCAGCTTCACTGAGCACCATATTTTAAAATCAACCTCTCCGATGTTTCTGGATGGTCACGGCACTTGTAGAAGTAAACATGGAGGAACGCTGGCCGAGTTTCCACTGGTTTGGGCTTCAGCATTGGGTGTTCAGAGGTATACAATATCAGTACATGGATGCTCCATTCTTAACCAGTGCTGCAAATATCATTACTTGCTGGATCTGTCCTAGCAGGTCCATCTATTCCAGTATTCTGTCTTCAGCATCCACCAACCAAGTTTACAAATAAGACATGGAGGTTTGCCTGTCTCTAGCATCTGATGTCAGGGGTATAACGCTTGTCTGGCCTGCAAGGATGTTTGCCCTGGCACTGCTTGCTGATTGACATCTCCCATTCATCTCTTCTAGGTTTCTAAATAAAGTTATTTCCAGAAAAATGAGTTCCACCCCAGAAGCAGGGCTAGCCACAAATATAGATAGACAGACAGACAAATGATAGATATTTGACAACATTGACTGTAACCCATGGACGTTTCAAGAAAGGCGTGTCTTTGCTTCAAGGGCCAGGCCACTTGTGGAGAAGGATTTCTTGACCCACCCAAGTCCTGATGTCCCCACGCAGGAAGCAAACCATGTGGCTCCCAAAGGACAGCTGTTCTTGCAGACCCTACCTTGAACTTGCCAAAGTACTTCTGGGTTGTTTGCTTTTTACACAGCTCTTGAGCCATCAAGAGGCCTTGTCTGCTCCTCTAGCGGAACTGCCTTGAATTTTCCTGGACACAACAGCCCCCCTCTGGCATGAACCCAACGCCCCCAGGTGACTGAGTTCAGTCTCAGCATGTGATAACTGGAGAGCAATTTAACAAGGTGCCGTGTTGACCCGTTAATCTCTTAAATCCCTTATGTCAGGAGTCAGTGATAAGTCCCTGCTGTCCCACAAGTGCTGTTATGCCATCAAAGAGGCATGCAAAGAGAAAAGGGACTGGCAAAACACAAATGAAGAACTTTTTTTGAGAAGAGGAGGGAGAGGAGGAGATTGGATTTATGCCCCACCCTTCACTACCTGAAGGAGTCTCAGAGCGTCTTACAATCTCCTTTCCCCTCCCCAAAACAGACACCCTGTGAGGTACGTAGGGCTGAGAGAGCTCTTTTGAGAACTGCTCCTGAGAGAACAGCTCTGAATCAACTTGTAACTGACCCATGGTCACACCAGCAGCTGCATGTGGAGGAGTGGGCAGTCAAACCTGGTTCTCCCAGATTAGAGTCCATACTCCTAACCTCTACACCAAACTGCCTCCCCTACTTTGGTTAGGAGACCAGCCCCCCTACTTGGGTCTGTAATACTAATATTTAATGTTTATATAGTGCTGTCCTGGTTCCAAATACTTCACAAACACTAACTTCCTGTGATTCTCACAACAACCCTGGAAGGTATGACAGTTTTATTATCCCCATATTGCAAAAGTGATGGGTATATGTGTGTGAGACAATGGATTGGAGACCACTGAGGCAGTTTATGGCAGAGGGCCAAGCAGGAAATTTGAAGAGGAGCCCACCATGATCATAGCTTATTCTCTTAGCCATATCGCAATTATCATCCTGAACATACAAAGCTGCCTTATACCCAGGGCCAACAGTAACAAACGAATTTCAGAAACCAATTGGACCAGGAGACTGCTGAATTACAAGTTATTACAGCACTCAGGTCAATGGAAACCCCAGGGCTTAACAGAGATTATCTCACTATACATGTTAAGTCACTCCATTCTTGCTTATACCCAGAATTAAACTTTGTTGGTCTTAAAGTTGCCACTGAACTCAAAGTTAGTTCTCACATCTTGTTTGTTAATTCTTTTATTATCCGTATGCTATTTTGCTGCTATTCACAGGTTTTACCAACTGCTTTAATCTAATCTTAGCTATATTTATCACTCAGTTACTTATGCATCTTGACTCTAATTAGCCCTTCCTGGCAAGTAACCACCCCCTACCCTCTCTGGAGGTATATGCAATGGTTGAGGAAGTCTTGTTTCAATGTATCTGAAGAAGTGTGCATGCACACAAAAGCTTATACCTAGAATTAAACTTTGTTGGTCTTAAAGGTGCCACTGAACTCTGTTTTGTTCTATTGCTTTTCAGACCAACATAGCTACCCATCTGAACCTGAGAGACCGCCTTACCCCGTATGTTCCCCCAAGAGCACTACGGTCTGGGGCCCAAAACTTACTAACTGTACCGGGCCCCAGAGATGCAAAATTGGTCGCTACCAGGACCAGGGCCTTCTCGGTGGCGGCCCCTACCTGGTGGAATGAGCTCCCGGAGGAGATCCGGGCCCTGTGGGACCTGATGCAGTTTCGCAGGGCCTGCAAGATGGAGCTCTTCCACCAGACCTTCAAGTAGGGGCCGCCGCCTCCCGCCCCCCCCCCTCCATCATGGGGGGTGGAAGAGGCCTTGGGAAGGAAGGAAACATCGGAAATACTGGAACTTTTGAACATTTAAACACCTTACTTATCTGATTGAATAAACCATCGAATGATTTTGGGGAACCTCTGGACTGGACCGTCATCTTTTGGAGTTTTCGGATGTGAAGATCAACGAGAACTTTAAATTAAATTAACTTGTATTAGGATTGGTTTTAAATGTTTACTGTTTTTAACTTTGAGAACTATGTTTTATTGTTGCAAATATTTTTGCCTGTTAGCCGCCCTGAGCCCTACGGGGGAGGGCGGGGTATAAATCTGATTAATAAATAAATAATAAATAAATAACATTGCTTACCTGTACTGTTTCACTCGGGAGGAGGGGAATGAAGCAAATGGTCGGTCCATATAATTTTGCTGCATTCTTGCCAAGCCTCCACATCAGCCTCTACCTGCTTACTTTCACCTGTGCTTACACCAGATCACATCATCGGTCCATCTCAGTGTTTGCTACACTGACTGACAGTGGCTCCCATGAGGAGTTAATTCCACTAAGAACAATGGGATTGAATTATGAGTTATGGTAAATTTCCACTCTATGACTTTTGTACCACTGAAAGCACTTAATGTAGTGCTAGAGTCTGAATAAAAATCTGTCATTGTGATCTACTATATGTCTTTTCAGAAGTAAGTAAGTAAGCCCCTTTTTGCTATTCAAGCAATTTTCTTTCCAGCCTAGTTGTTTCTTGTTCTTTGGGGTTAGGCAGTTCTCAGGGAGGGACCCATGAATCAATGGTTAACTATCAATTCTGGCGGGCGGGGGGGGGGATTGACTGCTTTCCTCTTATAGTCCATCTATGTCAGCTAGTGACTACCCATATGGAATAGCCTAGACTTGCAACTGCTTTGTTTAAAATAATCACCACAAATCAGGTCTGAAAAAGCAAATCTTTGGACAACACCACCAAAGTATCCGGAATGTGATGGACTGCCAACCTTCTTACCTGGATTGTTTGATTTAACACCAAAAATTACCATGCTAAACAGCTAGTGTGGACCCCCCTCCCCCAATACGACATGAATGCTAGGGTAAGAAATGCCTACAGAAAGAACCATATGTGAAAAGGAGAATAGTTATCTTTTTGTGTAATACAGTTGCCTTGTGCATTTCTATTAACAAATCTAGAATTTGATAACTTCGCTTACAATGGAGGATAGAATGTTTTTCCAGTGGCGTATGCAAAACACACATGAAGACAAGATTCAATCAAAAGAGTCCCATCAGAGTGGGTATGGACCATTCCCTTTAGGTGATGAATTGTAGAGCCAGCAGAAAAATGTAAATCTCTTTTAACAAGGGACAATTCCTTTTCTCTAGCCGGCAAACCGCTTCCCAGTCTCCATAGAAGCATAACAGGACAATGTAAACAGAGTTAGTCTCCATAGAAGGGTAACAGAACAATGTAAACAGGACGATATAAACAGGGCACATTGATTTAAATGGACCAGTCTGTTTCTAGCCTGAGAACTAGGCTCATTTTAAATTGCTCCGTTTTATCTTCTTGCTGGGTTTTTAATAGTTCATTGTAACAACTTTAACAGTGGTTTGTGTTTTTATTGTTTTAATCTGTAAGCCACCTGGAGCAGGCTATCTGGAGAGGCAGTATAGACATTTTCTAAGTACGTAAATAAATAAATTGACTGCTTCAGGATTGCCCTGCAAGTCTGATTGTCTCAAATCTGCGGATAAAGCTTATCTGCAGCTTCATGCTGTTGGCTCTCTTGGAAACTTTTGCTCAAATATAGTAGCCTTTAAGATTCCTGAAAGACTGACTATGGAGGTTAAAAAGCTCCCCTACTGACTTTTATTTTTAAAAAGTGTTGGATCTTTGTCCATCTATTCTGTTGCATAGAGTCAAATTTGCATTGGCCAATGAAATGGCAGAAAGGCATTGTTGGCCCCCTATACTGCATTCAAGATATGCCAGCCAACAACCTAGAATGGCTAGCTTTATTAAGTCCTATGCTGATGTTACGTGAGTAGAAATGGGGACAGAGCTGGTAGTGAGGTTTCTTGCTGGGCCCTGGACCTGGGTCTGTATCTTGATTTTCTGCCAGACACGGGTGGTTATTCACCAGCAACAATGCCCCACACAGTGAAGATAATCGAGGATAATCTTTCAGAAGAGAATGTTGAGCGCAATGCCCCACACAGTGAAGATACAAAGCCCAAGGGCCTGCGAGAAGGAAGGATAATCTTTCAGAAGAGAATGTTGAGCCCTGATATCGCACTGTAGAAGCTTAAAGTGGGAATTGTTGGTGATGACCAGTGGCACTCTTACACTGTCTTTGCTGGTGAGCCAGTGTGGTGTAGTGTAGTGGTTAAGAGCGGTGGACTCTAACCTAGAGAACCGTGTTTGATTCCCCACTCCTCCTTCACATGAAGCCAGCTGGATGACCTTGGGTCAATCACAGTTCTCTCAGAGCTCTTTCAGCCCCACCTACCTCACAGGAAGCAAGGCAATTGTAAGCCACTCTGAGACTCCTTTGGGTAGTGAAAAGCAGGGTATAAAAACCAACACTTCTTCTTTCTTCCTCTTATGGCTCCCAGAAAACAATCTGGCCTTTTCTATCTGTCTCCTTAATTTCACAGATCAGGACTGTAGCTTCAGGGGTGTGTTGATGCAGGGCTGGTTCGCTGGCCAGGACACCCAAGCAGTTGCTTGGAGAGGAGCAATGAGGAGGGCATCAATATGGGGGGTCTTGGCATGCTCCTGGCAGTTGATGGTACAAGAGGTGACCAGTATCATCTCCTGGACTCATGCCGCTTGCAGGGGGTTGGGCTGGATGTAGCTTGATCTCTGTGGGGTGAGAGAAAGTAGTTTGAACCTGCTCTGGCCTGAGGTAAATCCTGCCGGTGTTTGTCTCTGCCCTGAAGGACTTGCATCTGATGCAGTTGTATCTTCAGACTTAGCTGTAGCCCAGGGGTCCCCAACTTTTTTGAGCCTGCAGACACCTTTGGAATTCTGACACAGCATGGTGGGTGCTGCCACACGAGGTGGAGCTAGCCATAAAACAGCTGCCACAGCCTGCCTTCAGTCACACAGTGAAGATCCTTGTGTTGTGGTGGCAGCAGTTGCCAAAGCAACGTTTTTAAAAATGGACACAGCCAAGTTAATCTCCAATGGCCCATCAGAAGCTATGATAGGGAAAAGCCCCACCTGGACCCTCCCACTTACTTAAAACACTTGGTGGACACCAGAAAAGGTGGTGGTGGGTGCCCCTGGGCACCATGTTGCAGACCACTACTGTAGATAATGTATATTCTGGGTGGTAGCTGGAAGTACATACTCAGTGGAACAGTCATTGGATTTCTGGTTAAGTAGTTTTATACGTCTAGTGTACCAGAATATGAGCCTGCTATGCAGGTTGATCTAGAATGTTGCTTTGTCCTGATTGGTGCCCAGTCCAGAGCTTTGATTGGCTGAAAATCCTCTATTACTCCTGCTCAGGATGAATTGGTGCTTTTGTAATGCTAGGGTTGCGTCTGTTTGTGAGTTGCTTTGGTTGTGATTGATCCCTCTGGAGATACCTGTTTCATGTTGGGGGAGTCCTACCAAAGTACCCTGCTTGCTTGATTTTTGCCCCCCAAATGGGTTCTTGTTTTGACTGTTCCAACCCCTCTACTGGGAGTGGGACTGTATTTCTAGGGCTCAGCAGTGCTTTTTAAAATGTCAGACTCTAGGGTGACTTTTTTCCCCCTGGCAGTGCTCTTATGCTTTTTAACTACTGTGTAAAAAGCTGCACTACTATGGGAGAAGCTTTCCCTATAGCTTCATTGTGTCCTCTGCTCTGATAGTTAAAAAAAGGGGGGGGTGATTCCTTGGGCCCACAGCTGTACCCAGGGTGGGGGTATTGGTTGTAATGGCTCATCCAGAGCACTGTTTACCTAGGATATCCTCCCCGCACACACATAGTAGGCTTTTAATCTGTTACATAACTGTTTCCATTTGAAGAACAGGTGCTTGTTTGGGAGTAAATTTCTTGAGGTTTTTAAAAAAATCCTAAACTGTTTAAAAGGGAGAATGGGTAAGGGCTAGATCCTCCCTGACCAAGCTGGTTCATCACTCCCTTTCTCCTAAGGAGCTCCGAGCAATGTACATAATTCCCTTTCCACATCTGAGTCTCGCAACAGCCCAGTGAGGTAGGTGAGGCTGAGACAGAATGACTGGTCCAAGGTCTCCCTGCCAGCTTCATGGTGAGGTGGGGGGGGGGGGAAGAGAAGAGTCTTCCTGTTGCAATGTCACCGTTTTCCCCAGGTATACACAAAGACTGGCTGTGGAGATTCTGGTCCTCCCTGGAAATCTTGCTCTCTAACCTGGTGAGGAAGCCTGGCTACACCCCCCCCCCCCTTGGCAGTGCTCTTATGCTTTTTAACTACTGTGTAAAAAGCTGCACAACTATGGGAGAAGCTTTCCCAATAGCTTCATTGTATCCTCTGCTCTGATAATTAAAAGGGGGGGGTGATTCCTTGGGCCGACAGCTGTACCCAGGGTGGGGGTATTGGTTGTAATGGCTCATCCAGAGCACTGTTTACCTAGGATATCCTCCCCGCACACACATAGTAGGCTTTTAATCTGTTACATAACTGTTTCCATTTGAAGAACAGGTGCTTGTTTGGGAGTAAATTTCTTGAGGTTTTTAAAAAAATCCTAAACTGTTTAAAAGGGAGAATGGGTAAGGGCTAGATCCTCCCTGACCAAGCTGGTTCATCACTCCCTTTCTCCTAAGGAGCTCCGAGCAATGTACATAATTCCCTTTCCACATCTGAGTCTCACAACAGCCCAGTGAGGTAGGTGAGGCTGAGACAGAATGACTGGTCCAGGGTCTCCCTGCCAGCTTCATGGTGAGGGGGGGGGGGAAGAGAAGAGTCTTCCTGTTGCAATGTCACCGTTTTCCCCAGGTATACACAAAGACTGGCTGTGGAGATTCTGGTCCTACCTGGAAATCTTGCTCTCTAACCTGGTGAGGAAGCCTGGCTACAGTCCCATTTGTGTCTGGCACATTTCTATCCCTCACCTTATTCAGGGGGCACTTCCTCGTTGCTGGCCTGTAAGCACAAGCAAATCTGGGCTACAGTGCATTTTAATTTCTATGATTTCATGCAAAACAGGCGTGCAATTCTCTGATATCTTCCTGGAGATCTAAGTAACAGTGAAGACCAACAGGCCTGAGTATTATTGGCCTGCATTTATAGTTGTTCTCTAGAAATGGTACATTTCCGAAGAATATCCGCTCGAGGCTCTTGCAGAAAGCCAGCGCGTCTTGTGGCTGGCACCTACCAAAGGTAAGTATATAAAAGATTTCATTGCAATGCGGGAGACGCTTAAAGAAGAAACCAAACCGAGCCCTCGGCCTTGAAGGGAAATGGCACGTTGCCCCTTTAAGCCGCTAGACAGAGGAGGGGCTGAGTTGGCGAGGGAAGGCGGGGCTGTGGCTTATTTTGGCCGGCTATAGGGAGCGGGTCAGGCGCGTAGTGCTGAGAAGGTGTTTTTGCAGCGGGTGAGTTGCGAGAGGGGGCGCAGCGGACAGGTGCGGGATGGGCTGTGGCATAGGCTGGGGCTGCGCGGGAGTTCTTGCCGATCGTACAGCCGCCGACGCTTCGGTGCAGCATCGCACGCAGCCTCTTGCGTGTTCGAGCCGCCGGGGGTTAGGGGAGGACAGCAGTGCCCCTCAGTCTCTGCCAATGGCAAATGCCCGGAGGGAGGGGGTGGGAACGGTCCTCGCCGGGGCGCTGCGCCTTCTTGGCAGGAAGTGGAGCCAGGGACATGCTGCCCCGCTCCCGAAATGTGGTTGTTTATCTCTCGTATCGAGTCAAAGCCTTGTTTGACATGGTTTGGCCTACAGAGGGAGTGAATAAGGGCAGAAGAATTGCTCTTGCGGGATCGGACCAAAGGGCGAGCATCCTGTTTCCTTCCAAACCAGATGCCTCTGGAAGATCACAAGCAGGGCATAGAAGTGGCTGGCTTTCCTGCTTGTTTGTTTCTTGCATCTGAGGCTCAAAGATATACTGTCTCTGTCCAGGAGGCTCCACAGACTGGTGTAGCTAATCCCTGTTAATAGACCTTTAAAAAAAATTACTCATGTATATATATGGGTAGGAATGGTCTGAAAATGTAGAGCATATGAATTGCCTTTGGTGGGCTGGGCAACAGGGTCTCACTTAGTCCAATACCCTGTTTCCCTGAAAATAAGACCTACCCCCAAAATAAGCCCTAGCAGGATTTCTATGCATTTGTGGTATACAGGGCCGGCTCACCCACTAGGCGAACTAGGCATTCGCCTAGAGCGCTGGGCCCTGGATGGGGTGCCAAGCTGTGCCTCCCCCCTCCTCCCCCCCTTTGGTGGCGGCGGGTGGGGGAGGAGGCAGTGGTGGCAGCAGCAAAAGGGTGGCTGGGTCCAGAGGTCTCCAGGTTTCCAGGCCCCACTGGGAGGTTGGCATCTGCGCCATAAGGCACCCTTGCCTAGGGTGCAGAAACACCTCAAGCCAGCCCTGGTGGTATAAGCCCTAGTGTGTCTTCTTGAGAAAAAATAAATATAAGACAGTGTCTTATTTTCGGGGAAACACGGTATCCTGCTTCAGACAGCAGCCAGTCAGATGACTGCGAAGCTCACAACTGGGGCATCCCAGTGAGTGTCATCCTCTTTTATTCTCCCTACCCCAAGCTCCTAAACTTCAGCGGTACAGTGGCTTGGTGCTTGAAGGTTCCATTTAACTATGGTGGCTAATCATGATTCATCGATCTCTCCTCTGCCAGCTGGTCCAGTTCTTGTAAAAGCTGTCTGGGCAAACAGCCATTGCGACATCTTGTGGTAGTGAATTTCATGCATTAATTGTGTCTTGTGAGAGGCAAAGTACTTCCTTCTAGTCTTTCCTGGACCTATGATACTGAGGAGCATGCTGCTGAGTCTAGAACTGTGTGGGTCTTTCCACCGGGCAACTTAGCCGTTAATTAAAGAAGTATGTCACATGAATCATCCACGTAAGGATGGCAACAGCTCTGTGTGGTAGTTCTGTTGTATCATTTTCTATGTTGCAGAAGAGGCCGAGCAGAGAGAGACATCAGATTGTCTAAGGAGACCTAGTGTTTTACCTTTGGAGGCAGTAAGCCCCAGATCATCAGTGGTTGGATTAGGACCTGGAAGACCCATGCTGAAATTCCCACTATGATGCTCTCTAGGTGATTCAGGGCCAGTCATTTTGAACCAGGCCCGTAGCCAGGATTTTTTGATTTGGGGGGCCTTTAAATAAGTCTCCTGCCAGCCTAGCAGTTCGAAAGCAAGACATTGCAAGTAGATAAATAGGTACCACTTCGGTGGGAAGGTAACAGCAATACGTGCACCTTGCTATTTAGTCACATGCCGGCCACATGACCAAGGAAACGTCTTCGGACAGCGCTGGCTCTTCGGCTTTGAAACGGAGATGAGCACCGCAACCCTAGAGTCGGATTTGACTGGCTTTCGAGCAAGGGAACCTTTACCTTTACTTTTTTAAAAAATACGTCAGGGGGCACCCTCACACACACCAAGCAAGCACCATAAATAAAATTAAAAGTTGAAAGTTGGGGGGCCTTGGTGGTAAGTTGGCGGGCTGGGCCCCAAGAGACCCCACTGTAGCTATGGGCCTGCTTTGAACTGCCCTATTTCACAGAGACGTTATGATGAAAAACAGTTTCCTGGTCCATGTGTAGCATCCAAATCTCCTGGTCCGTATGTAGCATCCAAAGCTCCTGGGAGGAAGGCTGGGGTAGAAGTATAAAAGATTCTGAGGACAGATCAATAAGAAAAGGCCACTGCTGCCCGGTCCTAGTTCTGATGACTCAGAGACACCTGACTGACTGCTTTCAAAGTCAGTAGGCTGAACCAGGTTATGCTCTTGGTGAGTTTGTGGTTATGGCAAGCTTTGCACCTACTACTGAGCCACATTAGCTCTGAAATGTTATGCACGTGTTCTTATTCTCCTGGAAGTTGCGGCGTTGAAGAGCCAGGAAATCAGATGTTTGCTTCAGCTGTGGGCCTTTTAGCTGAAAAGCCTTGTGTCTTGAAGTTTGATCTTTCTCCATCTTGATGTCTAGTGAACAAATCCCGAAAGTTGAAATTTAGCACAAAAGAGGTGAACTTGATTCAGAAAGATAAAATTGGAGAATTAGGATTCTTTATCTGATTTTCAGTTAGGGCTCAATTTGATTCTTACTTCTTCTTGAGGAGCTGCGGGCTTTTCATTTTTGCATTAATGCGTCAAACTAACTGATCTAGTTAGAACTTAAATGA
>NW_015165388.1:0-3117 GCF_001447785.1 Gekko japonicus
CTTCTTTGATTGGTGGGACAGTCAGGAGACCCTCTTCCTGTGATCTGAATTCCCAGATGGGAGAAGACGGTCCTTCAGATACCCAGTCCTCAGCCATGAAGGGCTTAGGAGCTGCAACAGGGCACTTCCTTCCTTATATAACCACAGGTGTTTGGAGGAACATGAGAAGCCCAGGGCCCCAGGGGAGGAGTTGGTGCTGCTGGAGGATCAGTCCCCATCCCCTAAGAAAGAGCCGAGCGCTGAGATCAAACCTCATCAACCCTTGGTTCACCCTGTTTCCAGATCCCATCTGCATGGACGTGTTTATGGCTTTTTAAAAATGTGATCTATCGTGTTGAATACTACCCCTCCCTTTATATAAAGGTAAAGGTTCCCTTGCTCGAAAGCCAGTCGAATCCGACTCTAGGGTTGCGGCGCTCATCTCTGTTTCAAAGCCGAAGAGCCAGCGCTGTCCGAAGATGTTTCCGTGGTCATGTGGCCAGCATGACTAAACACCAAGGCGCACGGAACACCCTTTAGATACAGAACACTAAATTTCAAAATCTCCCCGCCAGAGAAAAAAATGATCATGTCAGGATGGAAGCATCTGCTAGCCATATCCCTCCCAACTGGAAGCCGGAGGGGTTTAAACGTGGTGAAACCTGTGAGTCACCTGATCGCTGTCTGAAATGGGGCTGAGCTAAGGATCCTGTGTGCATGATTCAAACAAAGGTGTGGAGTGATGCTTGTTTCCCTTAATAGCTGCCTGGCAGCCAGGAAGCAGCGAGTCCAGGCTTCTCCTTGGTATGTGCCATGCAACACCTGTTTCCCCAGATTGGGAAATTCCTGGGGATTTGGGGGTGGAGCCTGGGGAGGGTGGGGCTTGTAGAGGGACAGGACCTTAGTAGGGTATGATTCCATAGAGTCCCGCCTCCAAAGCTATAAGTGTTGAAGACTACAAGATCCATGATGCAGCGTACTCGCAAGCCAAACCACGTGCACCATTTCCTCTAGGAGAATGGATCTCTGCTGTCTGGAGAACACTTGTAATTTTGGGAGATCCCCAGCCGCACCTGGAGCTTGGCAACCCTATGGAACTGATTATGGGAAATGCTTTGCTTGTTCCACGCTTGTAGGTGATGGCAACCCTAAAACACAGAATCATGAGAAGTTGGTCATTGGATAACCTTAATATTAGCCATCTCATGATACAGAGAGCTACATCTGGCATGCTGGTGATTTTGCTGTAACTGTTGAAGACTACAAGGTCCATGATGCATTGCGCTCACAAAGGCAAACCACGTGCGCCACAATGTTAGGAAGCCTTCATTGTGTCAAACGGCTGAGAAAGCAACAAACAAATGGAGGTGGATGAAGCTTGATCAGCATATTTTCCATGGAAGTTCATAAAGGCTGGAAAACAGATTTGGCAAAAGAAGTCTTTCTCCCGTGACTGCATGACAGACCGATGGCCAAATCCTGCTCCTGACTGAAGCTCCCAGCTAAGCCTCTCATTTCTAGTGTGTTAATTTGCAACAGTGTTCCCCAACCTATTTGAGTCTGCGGGCACATGTGGAATACTGACAGGGCATGGTAAGGGCAGTGACAAAATGGCTTCCACAAAATGGCTCCCGCAGGAGGCGGAGCTGGCCGCGAGCCAGTTTGGTTAGGAGCGTGGACTCTAATCTGGGAGAACCGGGTTTGATTCCTCACTCCTCCACTTGCAGCTGCTGCTGGTGTCACAAGTTCCCTCAGAGCTGTTCTCTCAGAAGCAGTCCTCGAAAGAGCATTGACATAGTTTCAGAATATTGTATTCTGAGGTACTTTTAACAATTTGAAGCTTTTCTGATATTAATTTCTGTATCGACAAATTAAAACAATAAAGTATTTAATTATTTAGAAGAAGAAAAAATAAAGAACTCTGTCAGCCCTGCCCACCTCGCAGGGTGTCTGTTGTGGGGAGGGGAAGGGAAAGGAGATTGTGAGCCGCTCTGAGACTCCTTCGGGTAGTGAAGGGCGGGGTATAAATCCAATCTCTTCTCTTCTTCTTCTCTCACACCAGTCACACTGTGCAGATCCTTGTGCTGTGGTGGCAGCTGCCGCCAAAGCAACATGTAACAAGATTTGTACAGCCAATCAAATCTCCGATAGTCAATCAGAAGCCTTGCTAGGCAAAAGCCCTACCTAGTCCCACCTACCTCCTAGAGACACATAAAAGGTGTCAGCGGGAGCCACGTTGGGGACCCCGGTTCACCCTCTCCTCCCAGGATTCCCTAACACAGCAGACATGGGACTCGCTCCACCCCCTGGAAGGTCCATTTACTCCCCACACCCCATATCCGCAGTTCATATCCAGCCCTCTCGAGAGCCGTCACCTCCCAAAGATGCTCTGTGCCCGCTCTGAGGCGCTGTTCCGTTGTTTTGGTACTCACCTCCTGGCTAGCTGAAGTGGATTCTAGGGCGCTGAGGCAGAATCAGACCGGCAGCTGCGACAGCTGGCCAGTGCCACAAAGACTGCCCCCTTCCGCCAGGCAATTTTGGACCGGTAGGCTGTTGTCGTGGACGTACTCCGGGGAGACACAAATTCGACAGGAGGTCTTTTCTGACACTGCACCGGGTTGGGTCATTCATTTGCTCTCGGGCGGGCTAGGAAACCCCCCAGGAAGTCAGTGCGAGGGGCTCCTTCCCCTGAAGTTTCAGCAACCCCCCTTCCTTTGGATTTCTCTTTCCCCCCACCTGCTCCGAGTTGGACACTCGGGCATGGATCAAGCTCTGAATCAGCAATGAGGGAACAGGCAGCACTTAGCAGCGATCAATACAGGCCTCTGGCTAAGAGCTGTTCGTTACCTTGGCCCAAGGCCAGCCCCTCCCTCCCAATTCCGAGGCTGGCGAGTGACCAAGCGCACCCACCCACCCCCAATCTAGCGGAGAGATTGGGAAGCAGAGAAGGCGGAAGACCACAGGTAGGGAGGCAGGATCTGCCAACCCCCAAGTGGGGCCTGGCGATCTCCCGGAATTGTAGCTCATTCCCAGAGGACAGAGTTCAGTTCCCCTGGAGGAAATGGCTGCTTTGGAGGGTGGACTCTGTGGCATTATAGCCTGTTGAGGTCACTCCCCGGTAGGGCTGTCAGCTCCAGG
>NW_015165388.1:5059-12376 GCF_001447785.1 Gekko japonicus
ACGGAACTTTCTCCCCCCCCCCCAGGTATCACCCCCAATCTTCCAGGGATTTCTCAAGCCAGGGTTGGCAACTCTCCAAGATGAGGGGGTAGCTCGTAGTTAAACATGTTGTTGTTGCTGTTCAGTCGCACAGTCGAGTCCGACTCTTCGCGACCCCACACCCAGCATCACCCCCAACCTTCCAGGAATTTCTCAAGCCAGGGTTGGCAACCCTCCAAGATGAGGGGATAGCTCGTAGTTAAACATGTTGTTGTTGCTGTTCAGTCGCACAGTCGAGTCCGACTCTTCGCATCCCCACGGACCCCATCACGCCAGGCCCTCCTGTCTTCCGCCGTCCTCCGGAGTTTGCTTAATTTCATGTTCGTTGCCTCGATGACACTGTCCAACCATCTCATCCTTTGCCGGCCTCGTCTTCTTTGACCTTCAGTCTTTCCCAGCACCAGGGTCGTCTTCTCCAGTGAGTGCACCCTGCTCATTTGGGGGCCAAAGTGTTTGAGCTTCAGCTTCAGTCTCTGGCCTTCCAGGGAACAGTCAGGGTTGATTTCCTTTAGGATTGACTGATTTGATCTCCTGGCAGTCGAAGGGACTCTCAAGACAAGAGTCTTCTCCAGCACCATAATTCAAAAGAATCTATTCTTTGGCGCTCGGCCTTCCTTATGGTCCAGCTCACGCAGCTATATGTGACTACTGGGCATAGGTCATTTCGGGGGGGATCGCGGGGGATCGCAGTTCCCCCGGTGAGGTGCGGGGGGCGGGGCACATGACGAAGCCCCGCCCCCTGCTTCTGGCCGCCCCACTTCCGGCCCTCATTCAGCCAGGAGGAGGCAGGAGAAGAGGGAGGGTAAGTTGCTTCGTCCCTGCCTCTCCCCACCCCTGCCTGCCTGGGGCCAGGGAGGGCCTTCGCGGGGCTTCCTTGCACGTCCACCGCAGGGCCCCTCATGGGGCTCGGCAGTGGAGCTGCAAGGCCGGCGGCGGTGTCTTAATGTTTTAAGCGTGTTTGTATTTTGAGTAAAAAATAATATTGTTAACCGGGTTTGCCTGCATCCTTTATGAAGTTTATATCTCCCATACCTGGCATTACATTTTATGGCACACCCAGCCCGGTCGAACAAAGTGACATTTATCTCAGATCCGGCCCTCATAACAAATGAGTTATACACTTCGTTAGAGTGTTGGATTACGATGTGGGAGACCCAAGTTCGAATCCTCACTCTGCCATGGAAGCTTGCCAGGTGACCTTGCGCCCGCCACGCACTCAGCCTAACCTACCTCGCAGGGTCGTTGTGAGAGCACAATGGAAGAGAGAACTCTGTAAGTCACTTTGGGTCCCCGTTGGGGGGAAAGGTGGAATGTAAATAAATGATATCCAAATAAATCATGCATACTATCCTGAGCTACTTGAAGGAAAAGGAGGACAAAAATAGATACGTGACATTCCCATCACACTGGGAGAAAGTTCCTCTAAAATTAGCATAGAACAACATGCCCAGCAGTACTGGAAAGAAGTGAGGGCGTTAGTTTTGTTTCTTTATTTAGATATACTTGTCCCACAGCAGCTAGTTAGGGTTGCCAACTGGCCAGGAGAAAAGTCACCTGCCACTCTTGGCCCTTTAACAGCATTGGCAGAAGCTTTTCAGAGCATGGAGGTCAACTCTCACTGGTTTATGTCTGCAGCTCATACTGCTGTTAAAGGCATAGTCGCAGGAGCTGGGTGGTGAGTTGGCCACTCGACATCTAAGTACGTATGAATGGGTCATCGCCTATTGTCTAACACAGGGGTCCCCAACCTTTTTTGAGCCTCCGACAGAGCCAGATTAAGGTCACCAGATGTCCTAAACACAGACCAACAACGGCCCCGGTCACACGGGCCAGATAACGCGGGGTGTGTGTGTGTGGCTGTTCGCCCCAGAGCAAAATAAAGCGCGGTAGCCCGATCACATGGTCCCCTGAGTCTCTGTGCTTAGGCTGTTAGCTGGCGACCACACGGCGATGCTGCAGCATGGCAAAGAAGCAGCACGGTGTGATCACACAAGCGTTTCACATTTGTGCGCATGACAGTTCCATGGAGCAGCACTGCTTTCAGTTCCAGTTTGTGCGCATGCGCTTACGGAAAACATCCAGTTTGCGATGGGACATGGATGGGCGCCGGACGCCACGGGATACTAGCACTCCCGCGATCAGACGCCTGCCTGTGCCACGTGTTTTCTGGATACTAGAGCACTTTCCTTGGAACTTTTTAACTCCGCATCTTTGGCGGGACGCCACAGGTTGGCCACGGGCGCGCTACGCTTCCCAGATGTTGCGGTGTGATCAGGCCCCGAAAATCCGCCCAACATTCATGCCTTTCACGCGGCAAATGTTCCGTGTGACCGGGGCCAACATTGCCCTTTGGCCCTTCCATTGCTTAACTGGTAAAACAAGAAGGAGGAGGAGGAGGAGGAGGAGAGATTGGATTTTTCCCTGCCCTTCACTCGGAGTCTCAGAGTGGCTTACAAACTCCTTTCCCTTCCCCTCCCCACAACAGACACCCTGTGAGGTGGGTGGGGCTGAGAGAGCTCTGACAGAACTACAGCTTGCCCAAGGTCATCCAGCAGCTGCGAGTAGAGGAGTGGGGAATCAAACCCGGTTCTCCCAGATTAGAGTCCACGCACTTATCCACTACACCAAACTGGCTCCTATTGCTGGATGCCTTTTAATCGACACAACCAAACGGAAGCCCTGCTTTTCCAAAAGTAGGTGGGCACCGAGAAAGGCGTCAGCAGGGGCACCCTGTTGCAAACCCCGGGTCTAACAGGAGAAGACACCCTGGCTTCTTTCCCCCCCTCATCCAAGGCACACACCCCTCCCCAAACTAGGCCTGGAACAGAGCCGTCTCTCCCCCTTCCCTCACTGCTCCCAGAGAGGAGGAGTCCTTCCCTCCCCGATTCTCCCGTCAGCTCTCAATTAGCCACGAGCCTGTGACGGCAACGCTTCTTTAATCTGGATCCTTCAAAGCCGGCTCAGGCGATGGGCGGGCGACAGTGACCCCGATATGTCAGTGCTTGGGAGGGATGAGCCCTAGAAAAACAGCCCACACAAAGAGAAGGCTCATCCGTCCGCCACCCAGAAATACCGAGTGTCCCCCCCCCCAACCTCACCCTTCCCGGCAGTTGGAAATGCCAAGCGCAGGAGGTGGGCTGTAGCTCAGCAACAGGACGGGGCGTACGGAAGGTGCCCGCTTCAATCCACGGCATCTCCAATTCAGGCGGTCTCTCCTGGGAGCGCGACCGGAGCAGAGAGCGGCTGCCGGTCAGAGCCCAGCTAGGGGATCAGCTTAGACATCAGCGTACCCAGGGAGAGATTTCAAGCTGGGAGGCAGAAGCCTCATGAAAACATAAGAACGCAAGAGAATCCATGTTGGATCGGGCCAATGGCTCATCCATTCCAACGCTCTGTGTCGCACAGTGACTTAAAGCCAGGTGCAGGCCCGTAGCCAAGATTCTTTTAAATTCAGGGGGCCTTTAAATAAGTCAGGGGGCACCCTACACCCCCCCCAAGGGAGCACCTGGGCTGGATGGGAAGTCCGGGGGCCTTGGCAGCAAGTCAGGGGGCCATGCCCCGAGATGCCCCACTGTAGCTACAGGCCTGGCCAGGTGCCGTCAGGAGGTCCACCAGGAGGGCCAGAACTCCAGAAGCCCTCCCACTGTTGCCCCCCCCCAACACCAAGAGTACAGAGTACCACTCCCCCAGACATAAGAACATAAGAGAAGCCATGTTGGATCAGACCAATGGCCCGTCCAATCCAATGCTCTGTGTCACACAGTGATGAAAACCCAGGTGCCATCTGGAGGTCCACCAGCGGGGCCACAACTCCAGAAGCCCTCCCACTGTTGCCAAGAATACAGAGCATCACTACCCCAGACATGAGAACATAAGAGAAGCCATGTTGGATCAGGCCAGTGGCCCATCCAGTCCAACTCTCTGTGTCCTGCAGTGGCCAAAACCCAGGTGCCAGCAGGAGGTCCACCAGCAGGGCAAGAACTCCAGAAGCCCTCCCACTGTGGCCCCTCCAAGCACCAAGAGTACAGAGTACCACTCTCCCAGACATAAGAACATAAGAGAAGCCATTTTGGATCAGACCAATGTCCCGTCCGATCCAATGCTCTGTGTCACATAGTGACGAAAACCCAGGTGCCGTCAGGAGGTCCACCAGTGGGGCCACAACTCCAGAAGCCCTCCCACTGTTGCCAAAATACAGAGCATCACTACCCCAGACATATGAGCCCAAGACAAACCATGTTGGATCAGGCCAATGGCTCATCCATTCCAACGCTCTGTGTCGCACAGTGACTAAAAGCCAGGTGCAGGCCCGTAGCCAAGATTCTTTTAGATTCAGGGGGTCTTTAAATAAGTCCCTGCCCCAGACAGAGTGTTCCTATCTATACCTTGTGGCTAATAGCTGCTGATGGACCTCGGCTCCATATGTTTATCCAGTCCCCTCCTGAAGGGGGACTTGTAGCCGCCACCACTTCCTGAGGCAGTGAATTTCATGTGTTAATTATTCTTTGAGTGAAGCCTTGAGAAGGTTTAAAGGATGTATTCAAGAATTCTGCATGTAGATTATAGAGCAAAGGCATAGTATTCTAGTTAGGATTCCATTCCTCCATAATAAAGAAAACCTTTTTTAAAAAAAGAAAAGGGAGTTTCACTTCTGGTATGCACAGCAAACCCATCTGCCTGATTTATAGCAAGGGTCGCTCTGTTTTTCTGGGAAAACAGTGGCTGTTTCCAGGCAATAAGCTTGTTTCTCCACCAAGTTGCCAGCTTTTATATTGGCCCTTGCACCTGTGCCTTGAACAGGAGCTCGATCTGCGGACACAAGCAGGTAGAGCTGTTTTTACCTCCTTGCCATGAAGACCTTTAACAGGCAGGGGGGGAAATTGAGATGGAGCTACTGACAGAGGCAGAAGCGCAAGGTGGGCCTGTTTTTAAAAGATCAGATGGCGTTCTTACCCTGGTGACATCCTTAGTGTGTCACCTGTCTGCTAAAAATAGTGAGGTCATGCACTGGGAGTGTATCCCAAGTTCACCAAGATTTTCCATTCCCATTCCTCTCCCCCTCCCCCACCCGCCCTCAATATTCCAGGTTTGAGTGTAAAGGCAGGATTTACTAGGGACAGTTTCAATGTACAAAACCTTGCAAGAATCCCTCCATCCTATCCCGAAACATCCAACTACATCATCTCCCCATGCTGGATCTGCCCCTTTCCTTCCCAGCTACCCTTCATTTATATTGATTTTTAAGTGGAGTGAGTGACTCAGTGAGCCTGGACATCACTCCAAGGGTGTACAGGTGATATCTCCTTGCATGGGAGGCCTCTCTCTGTCTTAACCTGGGAGCTGCACTCTGACCCCTCCTCTCTTTGTCCTCTCCCTCTCTCAACATGGCCTTCCACAGGAAACACACTACACTACACAGTTTGGTGTAGTGGTTAAGAGCGCGGACTCTGATCTGGGAGGATCGGGTTTGATTCCCCATTTCTCCACATGCAGCTGCTGGTGTGGCCTCGGGTCAGTCACAAGTTCTTTCAGAGCTGTTCTCTCAGGAGCAGTCCTCGAAAGAGCTCTCTCAGCCCCACCTACCACACAGGGTGTCTGTTGTGGGGAGGGGAAGGGGAAGGCGATTGTAAGCCGCTCTGAGAATCCGAGTGAAGGGTGGGGCATAAAGCCAGCCTCCTCCTCCCTCCTCCTCCTCTTCTTCTTCCTCCTCCTCTTCTCCTCCCCTTCCTCCTCCTCCTCCTCCTCCTCCTGTACATACAGTGCCTCCGACTGCCACACACAGGTCCTGTGTATTGGCCCTTGTGTTCAGGCCACTTGAGCTTTTCAGCGAGGCTTCCATTGGGCCCTTATTTGTTTTTAACAGCCTTTCTAATACATACATGTATTTTTGTATATTACTAGTTTCAACCAGGTTTTTAATATTGGCCCTTGCTTAGACTTGTTTCTTGCCACACACAGGATGCCGGACAAGCCGGCCATTTGTGACAGGGGAAGCCCTCTTTAGATCAGGCATCTTTCTCTTCTTCTGGCTGCAGCCTGGATGTGAACCATGGACAGATCTGAGTACCTAGGAGGCCCCCCCCCCCCTTTGTTTGCAATATACTTCTTGGGAGATTTATTTACTGTGCTCGGTATCATGCTTCTATTGGTTGCAAAAATATCGGTCTACTAGGAGTAACGGATAGTTGGCTCTAAAGTATATATTCATATATTGTACTCCCAATTTTATGTTAATTGTTGTGTTATATGTTTGTGTTATTTCTGTGTTGTAGAAAAAATTAATTTTTTTTAAAAAAGTATCATGCTTCCAAGACTGGGCAAACTCTGCTGTCTTAACCAAAATATCCCAATACTTACAACCCATCTCTTTACAACAAGGTCCTCTCCAGGAGATTAATTATGGTTGCCAGCTCTGGATTGGGAGATTCCTGGGGATTTGGGGGTGGAGCCTGGGGAGGGCGGAGTTTGTGGGGGGGCCTCAGAAGGGGTGTGACACCAATAGAGTGCCACCTTCCAAAGCCGCCATTTTCTCCAGGGGAACTGATCTTTGTGGTCAGGAGCAGTGTTCCTTCTAAGCTGAGTTAGTGTGAGCTAGCTCACAGTTTTTTAGCCTCCGGCTCACACATTTTTGTCTTAGTTCAGGAAGGGACGGCTCCAGGACAAACTAATTTATGCAGGAGCCAAATCACTCACTTCACAACTTTAGTGTCAGTAGATCACAAAGTAGAATTTTCGCTCACAAGACTCCACAGCTTAGAGGGAACATTGGTCAGGAGATCGGTTGACCATTTCGGGAGATCTCCAGGCCCCGCCTGGAGGCTGACAACCCCAGACTCAACTTGCAGCATCCGTCCTTTCGCTGCAGCCTGCCGGGCGGAAACCGGCTTATTCGCAGCAAACGGGGTGGGTGGGGGGCGGACGCTTTTTGTCATGGTTTGAAAAGCAGAGAGACCCCTGCTTCTAGGACTCTGCCGCTCCCTTGGCTTCCGGTGCTACAGGTCCCATTACGGGGTTGTCAGCTGACCAGGAAAAGCTACCTTGGCCGTCTCTTGCACCGTCTGCAGCAGGCGGCGCTTCAGGAATCACGAGGCGGAGCGTTTCACGACGGGGAGACCAAGCCAATGGCCGCTGATCGTGTCGCGGTTAAAGGCACAGGAGCAGAGGATGACTGGGAATGCTGGCAACCCTTCGAGGCCAAGCTGGTTCCACGGGAGGGCTGCCAGCTCCTGGTTGGGAAATATACCTGGAAATTTTGGGGGGGGGGGTGGAGCCTGAGGA
>NW_015165388.1:12831-28688 GCF_001447785.1 Gekko japonicus
ACACCCTGTGAGGTAGGTGGGGCTGAGAGAGCTCTTTCGAGGACTGCCCTTGAGAGAAGAAGCTCTGAGAGAACTTATGACTGACCCAAGGTCACCCCAGTGGCTGCATGTGGAGGAGTGGGGAAATCAAACCTGGTTCTCCCAATTTAGAGGCTCCTAACCACTACACCGAACTGGCTCTCTCAATAAGGGACAGTCTTCATGATTCTGGGGTCCGGGTCAGAAGTGAAGGACGGGGCCCCCCAGAATCACAGCCATCCCCCACCAGGGCCAAGCATGGAGCTGCCTTCTGTCTGTGGGAGGGAGTGGCAGGGGGCACCGAGGGTTTCCCCACCTCCAGGGGGTTGGCTGGAGATCTCCCGCGATCACAACTGATCTCCAGGCAACCAAATCAGTTCCCTGGAGGAAATGGCCACTCTGGGAGGTGGACTCTATGGCTCGGTACCCCACCGAAGCCCCTCCCCTCCCAAACCCCGCCCTCCTCAGGCTCCACTCCCCCCAAATATCCAAGTATTTCCCAACCCGGAGCTGGCAACCGTGAGGACACCGCTGGCCCCAGAAACCAGCTGCCCGAGCCCCAGGTGGGACAGGTACAAGCAGGGGGCTGAGGCTCCTCCTCCTCCTCCCCCTCCTCCTCCTCCCTCCTTTGAAGGGCTTGGGCTGTTGACCATCATCCCACCCCCAGCATGGGGTCAGAGAAGCTGCCCCTGTTATAGGGTTGCCAGCCTCCAGGTGGGGCCTGGGGATCTCCCGCTCTTACGACTGACCTCCAGCTGACAGAGATTGGCTCCCATGGAGAAACTGGCTGCTTTGAAGGGTGGACTCTGGCATCTTACCATGCTGAGGCCCCTCCCCTCGCCAAACCCCGCCTTCTCCCGGCTCCACCCCCAAAGGCTCCAGGTATTTTCCATCCCAGACCTGGCAACCCTATCACCATTACCCGTGGGCTAAGACCGCCCCGATCCCTGGACTCTGCCAGCTCTTCCTGCCTGCTGTTAATTTCTCCTCATCCATCTTTCCTCTCAATTAAGGATTATTATTACTACGGCCATTGATCCCTTTCACCCGAGTGCTTCGAAAATGCTGATCAATGGCAGCCTCTCTGGTTATCGACGGGGGTGGGTGGGGGCGATGCTCATTCCAAGGACTAGAGACATCCCTGCTGTGCGTCAGCAGGCCGACAGGACCGAGTTGGGATTCTGACCACTGTATTTACACATTCCTTGGCCAAAGCGGGGGGGGGGGAGCCTCCGGGTGAATTTCAGACTGGTAAATTACTAGCAGTTCAAAAGCAAGAAATTACGTGTCGATAAATAGGTACCACTTCAGTGGGAAGGTAACAGCGTTCCGTGTGCCTTGGTGTTTAGTCATGCCGGCCACACGACCACGGAAATGTCTTCGGACAGCGCTGGCTCTTCGGCTTGGAAGCGGAGATGAGCACCGCAACCCTAGAGTCGGATTCGACTGGCTTTCGAGCAAGGGTAACCTTTACCTTTTTAATTACAGCCTGGGACGTTTCCTTAGGTGGCGTCCAACTCTTACCCAGAGGACCCAGGCCCAGCAGATCTCGGAAGCTAAGCAGGGCCAGCCCTGGTTGGTACTTGGAGGGGAGACAACCAAGAAGTCCAGGGTTGCTGCGCAGAGGCAGGCAAGGGCAAACCACCTCTGTTTGTCTCTGCCCTGACCTGGGTGGCTAGTCCGATCTCATCAGATCTCGGAGGCTAAGCAGGGTCAGCCCTGGCTAGTACTTGGATGGAAGAGCACTAAGGAAGTCCAGGGTTGCTACGCAGAGGCAGGCAACGGCAAGCCACCTCTGTTCATCTTAGGTCTGACCTGGACGGCCCAGACTAGCCCTATCTCGTCAAAGCTCAGAAGCTAAGCAGGGTCAGCCCTGGCAAGTACTTGGATGGGAGACCACCCAGGAAGTCCAGGGTCGCTACGCAGAGGCAATGGCAGACCACCTGTGCTCATCTCTGCCCTGACCTGGATGGCTAGCTCAATCTCGTCAGATCCTGGAAGCTAAGCAGGGTTGGCCCTGGTTAATACTGGGATGGCACCAAGGAAGTCCAGGGTTGCTATGCAGAGGCAGGCCATGGCAAACCACCTCTGTTCATTTCTGCCCCAACCGGGATAGGCCAGGCTAGCCCGATCTCGTCAGATCTCAGAAGCTAAGCAGGGTCAACCCTGTTTAGTACTGGGACGGGGGACCACCAAGGAAGTCCAGGGTGGCTACGCAGAGACCTCTGAATGTCTCTTGCCTTGAAAACCCCACAATATCACCGGAAACCTGGCACGACTTAACGGCAGACCACCTCTGTTCATTTCTGCCCCAACCGGGATAGGCTAGGCTGGCCTGATCTCATAGGATCTCAGAAGCTAAGCAGGGTCAGCCCTGTTTAGTACTGGGACGGGGGACCACCAAGGAGTTCCAGGGTTGCTATGCAGAGGCAGGCAATGGCAAACCACCTCTGCTTGTCTCTGCCCTGACCTGGGTGGCCCAGGCTAGTTTGATCTCATCAGACCTCGGAGGCTAAGCAGGGTCAGCCCTGGTTACTACTTGGATGGGAGACCACCAGGGAAGTCCAGGGTTGCTATGCAGAGGCAGGCAATAGCCAACCACCTCTTTTCATCTTTGGCCTGACCTGGATGTCCAAGGCTAGCCCAGTCTCGTGAGATCTTGGAAACTAAGCAGAGTTAGCACTTGGATGGGAGACCGCCAAGGATGTCCAGAGTTGCTATGCAGAGGCAAACCCATTGTTTGTCTCTTGCCTTGAAAACCCTATGGGGTCGCCATAACTCATCAGTGACTTGCAATGTTCCCTCTAAGCTGTGGAGCCTTGTGAGCAAAAATTCTACTTTGTGAGCTACTGGCATTAAAATCGTGAGCAGGTGATTTGGCTACTGTGTAAATTAGCTTCCTCTGGGGCCATTCTTTATGAGCGAAGACAAAAATGTGTGAGCCGGAGGTTTAAAAACTGTGAGCTAGCTCACACTAACGCAGCTTAGAGGGAACAATGGTGACTTGGCAGCACTTTTTACCACCAGGTGACGTCCTTCTCCCACTGAAGGCCAGGCTGGGCCACCTCTCCAGCTGAGCTAGCCACCTGGCTGCCCGGGGAAGCGCAACAAAGACGCTACTGATCTACCGCAGGATGGATGGTGACCAGCTGCCATGCTGCTGTTGGGTGGGTGGCTTGGACCCTCTAAGACAGCCAGTTCGGTGCAGTGGTAAGGAGCGCAGCTGCTGGTGTGACCCCACTCCTCCGCACGCAGCTGCTGGTGTGACCTTGGGTCAGTCACAAGTTATTTCAGAGCTGTTCTCTCAAGGGCCATTCTCGAGAGAGCTCTCTCAGCCCCACCGACCTCACAGGGTGTGTGTTGTGGGGAGGGGAAGGGAAGGGAAAGGAGTTCATCAGCCGCTCTGAGACTCCGCCCGGTAGTGAAGGGCGGGATATAAATCCAATCTCCTCATCATCATCATCCTCTTCTTCTTCTGATGGGTGTGTCTACTTGGGGTGACAAAATATCTTGCCTGGAGGGAAGTTGGTGATCAAGGCATTGTCAGGGGGGCTGGGAGGGGCAGCCAAGTTCCCCCAGGCCTCCTTGTCCCGATTTGCTCCTCGCAGGCTCTCCTACACTTCTGACGGGCAGAAACTCGGAGCAGGTGAAGCCTTCCTCCTCATTTAAAATTTTTATTCCAGTTGGAAACAGAACAACAACATTAAATTAATGATTAATAACTCCGATCCCTTTCTTGTCTGCGCCGAGGGAGAGCAAGGGGGAGAGAGAGAAATGTAAACCTCGGGCAAGGCTTGTTCAGAATTGGCTTTGTCAGTTTTCATATGATCCCGGGATGAAACGAATGGCCGTTGTCACTCCAGCATTGCCAGGTCTGCTCCCTGCGTCCCTCCGAAGCATTCGCTTGTCTCCTCTCTTTAACTCCACGTCTGGGAGACACGTTTCAGGAGCTTAATTAGTGTGCTCATCAGCCACCAGCGTGATTTTCAAGAGAGGACAACTGAGGCCCAAGGCGATCGGCTTGGTACGCTATCGCCACCCCCTTTCGCCGGGTCTATCCCGCTGTGACCCCACAACAACCCTGGAGGGATGGGCGGTCAGAAATTCACTAAGGGTGATCTCACCTAGATCACCGTCCATTTGGAAATATAACAAACTAGAAATAAGGCCCGTTGTGGAAATAAATACAACAAGATCTAGAAAGAGGCTCTGGGAGAGTGCTCTGGCTTTGGGCAAACAGTGTCAGTCTGCTTTTAAAACATGAACCTGGGACCTGCACACCACCAGAATACAGCAGGTTCCATATGTAACTGACATTCCAACTGCCTTGCGGGGGGGTGGGGAGTTTGAGGTGTGGAATGGAGTGAAGTCCAATCAGCTTCCATATGCAAAAGACCAGGTTGTCGCAGCAGTTGTGGTGTGGGCGGGACCCGGGCTTTGCCTTCTGATTGGTGGCGATATATGCTGAGGAGCAGTGCCATCAGCCATACACTAAGGGAGTGCATTTTAGAATTAGAACTTTGGCACCCACTATTCAATTATATATAAGGAGAGATTCTAGATTCTACACATAGACATTGTTTTAGGGATGCCGGCCTCCAGGCGGGACCTTGATATCCCTCGGAATTACAGCTCATCTCCAGACTACAGGGAGCAGCTCCCCGGGGGAAAATGGATGCTTTGGAGGGGGGGCTCTGTGGCATCGTAACCAGTGTTCCCTCTAAGCTGAGTTAGTGTGAGCCAGCTCACAGTTTTTTAGCCTCCAGCTCACAGAGTTTTGTCTTAGGGAGGATGGCTCCAGAGCAAACTAATATATGCAGGAGCCAAAGCGTTCGCTCACAACTTTTAATGCCAGTAGCTCACAAGGTAGAATTCCTGCTCACAAGACTCCACAGCTTAGAGGGAACATTGTGCCTGCCCTCCCCAGGCTCCATCCCGAAATCTCCATTAGTCTCTCGACCTGGATCTGGCAACCTTATGTACCCATCCCCCGCTGGTGGCCAGGAGGAACCTGGCAACCAATCCTCCCTCTGAGCTGTGGAGTCTCGTGAGCCAAAATTCTGCTTTGTGAGCTGCTGGCATCAAAGTGGTGAGCGAGCGATTTGGCTGCTGCATCAGTTAGTTTGCTCTGGAGCCCTCCTTCCTGAGCGAAGGCAACAATGTGTGAGCCGCAGGCTAAAAAAACTGCGAGGCAGCTCACACTAACTCAGCTTGGAGGCAATACTGCTGGCAACCCTTCAATAGTTCCAGCACAGAACGGGCAGTTTGGTGTTGTGGCTAAGTGCGCGGAGTCTAATCTGGGAGGACTGGGTTTGATTCCCCACTCCTCCACTTGCAGCTGGTGGATGACCTTGGGCAAGCCATAGTTCTGATAAGAGCTGTCCATGGAAAAGAGCCGTTTCTGTCAGAGCTCTCTCAGCCCCACCTCCCTCACAGGGTATCTGTCATGGGAAAGGGAAGGGAAAGGAGTTTGTAAGCCGCTCTGAGACTCCGAGTAAAGGGTGGCGTATGAATCCAATCTCCTCCTCCTCCTCCTCTTCTTCTTCTTATCAGAGAGTTACTCTGGTACCTAGCTGTCTTGCTTTTTTCATTGAGAGGAGGAGATTGGATTTATACCCTGCCCTTCACTATCTGAGGGAATCTCAGATCGGTTTGTAATTAGTGTTCCCTCTAAGCTGAGTTAGCATGAGCTAGCTCACAGTATTTTAGCCTCCGGCTCACACATTTTTGCCTTCTCTTAGGAAGGATGGCTCGCAAGACTCCACAGCTTAGAGGGAGCATTGCTTATGGTCTCCTTTCCCTTCCCCTCCCCACAACAGACACCCTGTGAGGGAGGTGGGGCTGAGAGAGCTCTTTTGAAGACTGTTCATGAGAGAACAGCTCTGAGAGAACTTGTGACTGACCCATGGTCACACCAGCAGCTGCATGTGGGGGAGTGGGGAATCAAACGCAGTTCACCCAGATTAGAGTCTGTCCTCCTAACCACTACACCAAACTGGCTCTTAGTTGTTCCTGGGAGGGACATGGTCTTACCAGAACAGTTAAGTCATGTTCCCGTCATACAAATGGTTTTGATCGGCACTTCTCTGCACAACGTTTGCATTTTCTGTCGACTACTCAGCTATAACCCTTGCTTTGGGAAGGATTCCAGTTCTATGTAACCGTGAGTCCTAGTTGCTGGAGCTATTCCACGCCAGGAAAACAGGCAAAAGGGTTTGCTTGTATCTACTGGAAACACTGCAACTGGGAGGAGACAGAGGCAGAGGGCGTGGCTTCTCCTTTCCCTGTGATAGGTAGCCCGCATGCTATACAAAACAGGTGGAAAAGAGGCAGAGATTACGATGAGCTGTTCTCGGAGGCAAGAACGTGGTTCTATGCTTTTAAACTGAGATGTAAAACTGCTCTGTGCTGAAGATGGTTTGTTAGATGCTCTTAAATTGGGATACCCACAAATCGACTTGGATGAAAGCCTTGGATGAGAAGCTGATGGTAGTTGGAATGTTGATTGATGATACAGAGTGAATAGAGTGGTCGTTCCGCTCTATTCTGCTATGGTCAGGCCTCACCTGGAGCACTGTGTCCAGTTTTGGGCACCACATTTTAGGAAGGATGTTGACAAGCTCGAGCGTGTCCAGAAGAGGGCAACCAGGATGGTGAGAGGGTTGGAATCCAAGTCTTAGGAGGAAAGGCTGAAAGAGTTGGGTCTGTTTAGCCTGGGAAAGAGAAGGCTTAGAGGGGACATGATTGCAGTCTTCAAGTATTTGAAGGGCTGTCATGTAGACGATGGAGCGGATCTATTCTCTCTTGCTCCGGATTGCAAGACTAGATCTAATGGGTGGAAATTACAAGGGAGTCGTTACCGGCTAAATATCAGGAGAAACTTCGTAACTGTGGTTGAGGAGTGGAACAGTCTGCCTCGGGAGGTGGTGGATGCTCCTTCGCTGGATGTTTTCAAGCGGAGGCTGGACGACCATCTTTCGGGTATGTTGTAGGTATGTAGGGCTGTCTTTCAGCTATGCTCCAGCAGGGTGCAGGGGGCTGGACTAGATGACCTGTAAGGTCCCTTCCATCTAACATTCTATGATGCTATGATATTTTTGAGAGGGGCACATCCGAAACTTTTTTTACGATTAAAAGCCGTGTCCTAGAAATTGACCATAGCAGTTTGATTCTGAAAACTCACAGAGTTTGTTCACCCCTCTCTGTTGGTGTTTCTTTTCCAAAACCAATAACCCCTTATATGTACTATCTTACCAATCCCACAATATCCCAGAGCTTTCCTGTATGCAAGATTGAATATTATACCCGGGGTCTTTTCTTTCTTTCTTTTTTCTTTTTGGAAAAAGAGGTGCCAGAACTCTCAAGGGGGAAATGAAGTTCTCAATCTGTATACTGAAAACTCATGAACTTTTGAACATTTTAAAAAGGATTTTGTGGAAGAGGTTCTGGAACTCCATTACGACATGTCCCCCCAGAAAAAAAGCCCTGAATAAGAGAGGATAACTTTCTCCACTGCTTGTTTCCTTGTCTGGGGGAAAAATTCAGAATGCCACTTTGGTGTGAAGAGCACAGGAGCCCTGTCGGAAAACAATCGGGCAAGACAATTGGCAACGGTGTTCCCTCTAAGCTGAGTGAGTGTGAGCCAGCTCACAGTTCTTCAGCCTCCGGCTCACACAGTTTTGTCTCAGCTCAGGAAGTAGGGCTCCAGAGCAAACTCATTGATGCAGCAGCCAAATCGCTCGCTCACCACTTTAATGCCAACCGCTCCCAAAGTGGAATTTTTGCTCACAAGACTCCACAGCTTAGAGGGAGCGTTGATCGGCAACTGCATCCCTCTCCCTGCAGCAGCTTCATCATCTGCAGCAAAGAAGGGGCGAAGGAGTTTCTTTCCATGCTTGGGAAGAGCTCACGCGGCTGATTTCCACCGCTCGTGCTGGACCTAGAAATTCTGCAAGCCGTGCAGAGAGGAATGACTGAGGGGGAGACTCCTCGATATATAAGACACAGCCCAGGAACAGAGCACCCTGTCCCATCCCTCGATCACACATGGAGTCACATGATGCGGCCTTATACCTTCTCACACCCTCAGTCCATCAAGGTCGGTATTGTCTACTCAGACTGGCAGCCGCTCTCCAGGGTCTCAGGTGGAGGACTTTCACGTCACCCACTGCCTGCTCCTTTTAGCTGGAGGGGCTGGGGATTGAACCTGGGACCTTCTGCACGCCGAGCGGAAGCTCTACCACTAAGCCGTCACCTCCCCCCTCAGTTGGCCCCACCCTATTGGGGCAAAGTGAAGCAGCAGAACTCAATCGGTGTCAGATCTTCCATAACAATAGCATCCAGACAGCCGGAGTGGTGTAGTGGTTAGAGTGTTAGAGTGTTAGACGAGGGTCTGGGAGACCCAGGTTCGAATCGCCACTTTGCCAGGGAAGCGTGACCTACCTCATGGGGTTGTTGTGAAAATGGAGAAAAGGAGGATGAGGCTTTATTTTTTAAAATTTTATTTGGGGATTTTTACCCTGCCTACCCCACAAGCACTTAGGTCCCCGCTGGTGAGAAAGGGTTAGGGTATAGATGGAGTAAATAATAAGTAAATGAATTATCCATTCTGCTTACTGCTAGTCATATGTCTGTCATTTGGATGGAGAAAGGGGAGTCGGAGGGGGTTCCACGGGATAGCATTTAAGTATCCCTTCTTCCCGCTCCAGTTTGAGTTCTGTAATCCTACAGGACTGTTCCCCGCAACTATCTTGAATGTCTACATCAGGAGCCAGTTTGGTATGGTGGTTAAGTGCATGGACTCTAATCTGGGAGAAGCGGGTTTGATTCCCCACGCCTCCACTTGCAGCTGCTGGATGACCTTGGGCAAGCCATAGTTCTGTCAGAGCTGTCCTTGAAATAGCAGTTCTCTCAGAGCTCTCTCAGCCCCACCTACCTCACAGGGTGTCTGTTGTGGGAAAGGGAAGGGAAAGGAGTTCGTAAGCCGCTCTGAGACTCCGGGTGAAGGGCGGGGTATAAATCCAATCTTTCCTTCTCCTCCTCTTAGAGATGGTGAATTTCGCTTGCTTCTTAGACTTGGCGCCCGTCAATCTGCCTCTGTAACAAGAGAAAAAGTAACTGCATCTCCGCCCCCCACCACACACACCCCACAGTATACCTGCCCCAACAGAGTTTGTGACAACCTATGGTGGACATCCTGCAAGGAATATTGTCATTTTTAAATGAAAATAATTACACACCACATTTCTCACAGATTGATCTTGGCTGTCTGGAGATAAATTGTTTGGGGAGAGGGCCGTTGCTCACTGGCAGAGCATCTGCTCGGCATGCAGACGGTCCCCAGTTCAATCCCCGGCATCTCCACTTTAATGGACCAGGCGGTAGGTGATGTGAAAGGGTCTGATTCGGTTCAAGGCAGCTCCGTGTATTCATGTGACCACAACAGCTTACAAGAAAGAAAGGAAAGGTGACCCTCCAGCAGCAAACAATTCAAACCACAGATAATAAAATGAAAAGCTCCACTGACACCCCACCACCACCATAGGAACATGAGAAGAGCCCTGCTGGATCAGACCAGTGGTCCATCTAGCCCAGCAATCAATTATTCTAGATAGCCAACAACAGGGCACAGTGGCCAGGGCTTTCCTCTAACCACAGATAATAAAATGAAAAGCTCCACTGACACCCCCCACCACCACCACCATAGGAACATGAGAAGAGCCCTGCTGGATCAGACCAGTGGTCCATCTAGCCCAGCAATCAATTATTCTAGATAGCCAACAACAGGGCACAGTGGCCAGGGCTTTCCTCTGATGTTCCTTCCTGGCAATGCTTGTTAGAGGTTTACTGCCTCTGGATATGGAAGCTCTCTTTTAGTCACCAGGGCTAGTAGCCTTCGATAGACCTGTCCTCCGTGAGGTAGGTGGGGCTGAGGGAGCTCTGACAGAAACTGCCCTTGAGAGAACAGCTTTGAAAGAACGTGTGCCAGTTTGGTGAAGTGGTTAAGTGCGTGGACTCTAATCTGGGAGAACCGGGGTTGATTTCCCCACTCCTCCACTTGCACCTGCTGATGTGACCTTGGGTCAGTCACAAGCTCTGGCACAGCTGTCCTTGAAAAAGAGCAGTTTGTGTCAGAGCTATCTCAGCCCCACCCACCTCACAGGGTGTCTGTTGTGGGGAGGGGAAGGGAAAGGAGACTGTAAGCCGCTCTGAGACTCCAAGTGAAGGGTGGGGTATAAATCCAATCTCTTCTCTTCTTCTTCTTGTGGCTGGCCCAAGGTCATCCACCAGCTGCAAGTGGAGGAGTGGGAAATCAAACCCGGTTCTCCTAGATTAGAGTCTGCTCTCTTAACTGCTACACACCAAACCACTACACCAAACTGAGAACTGATCTTGGTCACCTGGAGATCATATGTAATAGAAGGGTGATTAAAAGGGTATGGGGAGGAAGCAGTTGTGAGAGGGATAACTCCAAACATCAAACTCCCCTCCCCAAGTCCAACCCAGCCCTGGCACAAATGCGTCAAGAGTGCCTCTGAGCACGTGCAAAACTTGTGTCTGTAACCACGCACGGACTCCCATTTGTTGTTGTTGTTCAGTCGCACAGTTGAGTCCGACTCTTCGTGACCCCACGGACCAGCTCCCGCCAGGCCTTCCTGTCTTCCGCCGTCCTCTGAAGTTTGCTCAACTTCATGTTCGTTGCATCGATGACACTGTCCAACCATCTCATCCTTTGCTGTCCCCTTCTTCTTTGACCTTCAATCTTTCCCAGCATCAGGGTCTTCTCCATGGAGTGCTCCCTTCTCATTTGGCGGCCAAAGTACTCCCATACTCGCATTTTATTGACTTTATTTATAGCCCACCATTCTCCCCAGTGGGTTCCCAAAGTAGGTTTCGTTGTTCTCCTCTCCTCTCTTTTTTCTTCACACCAACCTTGCGAGGTAGGTTAGAGCGTGTGGCTGGTCCCAGGTCACCCAGCGAGCTTTCACAGCGGAGCGGGGATTTGAACCTGGGTCTCCCAAATCCTCGTCTGACACTTTAACCACTATGTCACGCTATTAGGACTATGGGATAAACGTAGCCTTTGCACAACTTTGAGTCCCGCCTCCGTGTTACAGAAGTTGGTGGACAACTCCAGAAGGCAGCAGTTCCAGAGCAAAGAGGCCTGGAGCTTCATAGGGCTTGGACCTTTTAGCTCTCACTGCCGGTCGCAGTCGATTTCAGCTTGTTGCAGTGTGGCTACCCAGGGGTCATTTAGCAGAAAAAGAGGTGCAGGAGCTCATTAGCATAACTCATTAGCATAATTTATCTGCGTATGCCACTCCCCCTGACATCACCGGAAGTGTGGCAGGAGGCAACACACACCGTTCAGGCTCCACTGGACTGTTTTGAATGGCTAGCTATGGGGGGGGGGGGGGGCACATTGTGCCCACACAGGGGAAGGAGGGAGAGCTTGTACCTGAATAAAACTTGGTCTTAAAGGTGCCACTGGACTGTTTTGGACTGGGGGGCCGGGGAGAGCTCTGCAACTTACCTGGCTGCTTCTTGCTCTGACTGAGGGCTGCTGGGAGCAGGGGGCGGGGCTTGTTGCATGTGCCCACCCCCTGGGCTCTTTACTGCAGTAAATGACCCCTGTGGCTACCAAGCATGAAGGCTACTGAGATTGCTTGGCCTGGGAGGGATCAAAAGCAAGACCCGACCTACTCCCTCGGCCTAGTCGACCTGCAGAGACTCAGCGGCAGACTCCGCACACAGCTCCTTTTCACTCTCTCTGCCCGAGTCTGGCTTTCAGCGACGAAACGTCTGTGCCTCCTTCTGTCCCGTTTCCCCACCCTTCCCAATCCTCAAGACACCCCCAAGGATCTATATAAAACTCGGTTATTGTTTTCCACCTGATCAAAGGCCTGATGAAATATTTATCTCTCTGGAGGGGGCTCAGCGATCCTCCGAGCAGGCGTTGCCACCTGCCTGCGGAAGAGATTCGTCCTCGCGTATCCACTGCCGCAGGTCACCTCTATAGGAGGTTGAGGGCGGATAGGATTGCTCTCTTGAAGTATTTGAAGGGCTGTCACTTAGAGGAGGGCAGGGAGCCATTCCTGTGGGGCAACAAAGGATAAGACTCGCCAGAATGGGTTTAAATTAAGGGCGGGAAGGTAACAGCTGGATCTTAGGAAAAACTTTTTTTACAGTAGTTCTGCGACAGTGGAATCCGCTGCCTCAGGAGGTGGTGAGCTCCCCCTCTCCAGCAGTCTTTCAGCAGCCGCTGGACAGACAATTGGCAGGGATGCTCTAGGCCAGGGGTGTCAAACATGTGGCCCGGGAGCCGGATCAGGCCCCCGGAGGATTTCTATCAGGCCCGCAGTGGAACTGGCTGTCTTCTGCTTCCTCTTCCAGTTCTGCTGCTACTGCATCATCATAAGTTTGCAGCTTACAGATACACACCTGAACAGCATACTCAAGACTGCAACAGCACAGACATTTTGATGCAGTAATTCAAAGGGAGAGGTGTCAGTTAGTGAACAGTTAAATAAACAAAATATTGCAAGAGTGCTAATGTTTTAAGCATGTTTTTATTTTAAGTAAAAAAAACCCAACCCTTTGTGTCTGTGTCCTTTATAAAGTTTATATCTCCGCTACCTGGCATTACATTTTATAACACACATGGCCCGGCCCAACAAGGTCTCATTTATGTCAGATCCGACCCTCATAACAAATAAGTTTGACACCCCTGCTCTTCGCTGATCCTGCATTGAACAGGGGGTTGGACTAGGTGGCCTCTATGGTCCCTTCCAACTTTGGGATTCTCTCATTCTATGATTTCCCCGAATCCAAATCTTTTTTTTAAAAAAACCTGGTGCAATTTGGGGCTTACAAAAATGGACCTAATATCCAGTACTGAATGTTTTCACTTTCTCCTCCTCTTCAAGCCCAAAATCCAATCACTTCAAGAAACAGAAGCAGGCAGAGGTGCTGTGTCCACTGGCTGCCATTCACTTGCATGGATCATAGGGGGTGAGGGCCAAACCTCATTCTCCACACCAGTATTGGATTCCACGGGGGCAGGTTTCCTTCCACCGGAGTGTTGGTCAAGTGCAGGGGTTCCCAGTGTGGTGGCCAGGGCGCCCGCCAACCCCTTTTCTGATGCTCGCCAACTATTTTTAGGAAGTGTTTTCGCCCAGCAAGGCTTCTGATTGGCTGATCAGATTTTTATAAATGTTGCTGTGGCAGCAGCTGCCACAGCACAAGATCTACCCTGTGTGCCTGAAGTGAAGCTGTGGCGGCCATTTTGTATGTGCCACCCATGGCGGCCATTTTGTGGCTGTGCCCACCGCACCGTGACAGAATTCCAAAGGGGCTCGCAGGCTCAGAAAGGCTGGGGACTCCTGCCTGTGCGCGTCCTTTAACGTTCACAATCGTCACCATTCACTACAATGGGGAAAGCTGGGTTTTCGAGGACAAAGTCCAAAAACCTCAGATCGTTGTCCGAGGACCCTTCCTGAATGAAAATGTGGCAGGCAGTGAGTGTTTGGGTGTCGGTCACATGTCAGCCCCCAAAGGGTGGCGGATATCAGGCGTCCACACCCAAGAATTAGCCCAGAGTCCCATTACCGTTACTGTTCTAATTTTGGACAGTGGCCCTGAGAAGGTTCCCAGAAGCAGACTGAGAAGATTCTTAGTGGGGACAGCTGGCCTCTCGCCAGAGAAGACCATTGTTGTTCCCGTGGCTCGAGGCCCTGCATCCCTCCACAACAAACCGTGGAGCCAGAGGTGGATGGCAAAAGCTTGGAGGAGCTGCCAAACCAAGGCGATGTTTGCTCTGTGAGGCGAACACCTGAAGATGCTTCATACTGAACAAGACCTTTGGGTCCACCAATGTCAGTGTCGTATACTTAGGCTGGCAGCAGTAGCTAAGAACATCAGCCATGTTGGATCAGGCCAATGGCCCATCCAGTCCAGCACTCTGTGACACATGGTGGCCAAAGCCCAGGGGCCATCAGTGGCTTTAAGAACATTAAGAGAAGCCATGTTGGATCAGGCCAGTGGCCCATCCAGTCCAACACTGTGTCACACGGTGGCCAAAGCCCAGGTCCCATCAGGAGGTCCATCACTGGCTTTGAGAACATTAAGAGAAGCCATGTTGGATCAGGCCAAAGGCCCATCCAGTCCAACACTCTGTGTCACACAGTGGCCAAAGCCCAGGTGCCATCTGGAGGTGCACCAGTGGCTTTAAGAACATTAAGAGAAGCCATGTTGGATCAGGCCAAAGGCCCATCCAGTCCAACACTCTGTGTCACACAGTGGCCAAAGCCCAGGTGCCATCTGGAGGTGCACCAGTGGCTTTAAGAACATTAAGAGAAGCCATGTTGGATCAGGCCAATGGCCCATCCAGTCCAACACTCTGTGTCACACGGTGGCCAAAACCCAGGGGCCATCAGGACGTCCAACAGCGGGGCCAGAACTCCAGAAGCCCTCCCACTAGTATTGCCCCTTAAGCACCAAGAACACAGAGCATTACTGCCGCAGACACGGTGTTCCACCTGTACCTTTTGGCTAATAGCCACTGATGGACCTCAGTGGGATACAATGCCACAGAGTCCACCCTCCAAAGTAGCCATTTCACCTAGAGTACTGTCTTCTGTTTTGGGCACCATAGTTCAAGAAGGCTCTAGACAAGCTGGAACGTGTCCAGACCAGAGGAGGGCAACGAAGGATGGTGAGAGGGGTCTAGAGACCAAGGCCTCTGAGGAAAGGCTGAAGGAGCTGGGTATGTTTAGCCTGGAGGAGATGACTGAGAGGGAATAGCATAACCGTCTTTGAGTACATGAAGGGCTGTCCTATAGAGGATGGTGTGGAGTTGTTTTCTGCTGGCCCGGAAGGTTGGGCCAGAACCGACAGACTGAAACTAAATCAAAAGAGTTTTCGGCTAAACATTAAGAACTTCCTGACAGAGAGGTTCCTCAGAGGAACAGGCTTCCTTGGGAGGTGGTGGGCTCTCCTGCTTTGGAGGGTTTTAAACCCAGGGGCCATCAGGAGGTCCATCAGCGGCTTTAAGAACATTAAGAGAAGCCATGTTGGACCAGGCCAATGGCCCATCCAGTCCAACACTCTGTGTCACACAGTGGCCAAAGCCCAGGGGCCATCAGGAGGTCCATCAGCGGCTTTAAGACTGTAAGAGAAGCCATGTTGGATCAGGCCAATGGCCCATCCAGTCCAACGCTCTGTGTCACACAGTGGCCAAACCCAGGGGCCATCAGGAGGTCCATCAGCGGCTTTAAGACTGTAAGAGAAGCCATGTTGGATCAGGCCAATGGCCCATCCAGTCCAACACTCTGTGTCACACGGTGGCCAAAACCCAGGGGCCATCAGGACGTCCAACAGCGGGGCCAGAACTCCAGAAGCCCTCCCACTAGTATTGCCCCTTAAGCACCAAGAACACAGAGCATTACTGCCGCAGACACGGTGTTCCACCTGTACCTTTTGGCTAATAGCCACTGATGGACCTCAGTGGGATACAATGCCACAGAGTCCACCCTCCAAAGCAGCCATTTCACCTAGAGTACTGTCTTCTGTTTTGGGCACCATAGTTCAAGAAGGCTCTAGACAAGCTGGAAAGTGTCCAGAGGAGGGCAACGAAGGATGTTGAGAGGGGTCTAGAGACCAAGTCCTCTGAGGAAAGGCTGAAGGAGCTGGGTATGTTTAGCCTGGAGAGGAGATGACTGAGGGGGAATAGGTTAACCGTCTTCGAGTACATGAAGGGCTGTCCTATAGAGGATGGTGCGGAGTTGTTTTCTGCTGCCCCGGAAGGCCAATGGCCAGAACCGACAGACTGAAACTAAATC
>NW_015165388.1:29124-33441 GCF_001447785.1 Gekko japonicus
GTGTGTGTATTTCGGGGAGATATTTGTGAATTTCCTGCCTTGTGCAGGGGATTGGACTAGATGACCCTGGCGGTCCCTTCCGACTTTATGATTCTCCAGGGGAACTGATCTCTGTAGTCTGGAGATCAGTTGTAATTCTGGGAAATCTCCAGGCCCTGCCTGGAGACTGGCAACCTCAGTATGGGAAAACCACACAACAGGCTCCCACTGAAAGGTCTGATAGGAAAAGGGCCGTATGGTTGTGACCTGAGCCAGGATCAAGAGCCTGGTTCCACCCGAGCAAGCCCAGGATCCGACCCCCCCCTTCCTCCCCTTCCCATGAGTCTCCTCCGCTGTAAGTCTCCAGCCCCTGCCAGACAAGAAAAGACAGACCACAGAGCTTGAGGCGGTCAAAAAAAAAATCATTGTTTGCATTATCAGTTGCTCAACCGTTAACAGCCGCGTGTTAAAGTCATGATACGTTAAATAAAGCGCTCGCGCTGTCTCCGCCGACGGGAAAAGCGCAGCCGGGGAAGCTGCCCTCCTTGCGTTCTGTCCCAATCTCTCGGGAAGGAGTCAGCGCAAATATATATATATATACATATATTTTTCTCTATAATATTTTACTCTTTTTTTCTTCTTAATTAACAGCAGCAACAGCTGGACGCAGGCGGGATGGGAGGGGTTTTTTTGGGGACTGACCGAGCATGCAAAATGAAGGACGTAGAAAAAGAGAGAGAGAGAGAGAAGCGGAGAGAACTGGACTGAGTCCCAGGGAGGTGCTGTGGGATCGGAGAGGTTCCTTGTAGGGTGGAGGCAGAGGGAGAGGTGGCAGGATGGGGTAAGTTATCCGTTAATCACTGGCCCCCGGAACAATGTTATTCTGAGGGGTCTTTTACCATGACAAGACAACCTCTCCCCCTGCCTCACGGGTCTTGTTAAGCCAAACCAAGGTGTCCAACGTTCCCCCCCCTGTGAACGCCGGTTTGGCACATTTAAAGCCATCGCCTGCGGAACCAGGCCGCAGTTTGCCCTCCCGACCACACGGAGCGCTACAGTAATAAGGCCGCTTCCACCAGTGTGTCTCGGCGCAGATCAGCAGTTATGGCTCCCCTGGAAGAACAGAACCAGGCTGTGTAAGGGAGAAAAATTGGGGCGGGGGCGGGGGAAGAGGTCTGACCCGAGCAGCCGGAGGAGGGAGGTAGTTCTGGGAGAAACCGTTTGCTGGCGGAGGGGAAAGGGAAAGACGGCTAAGCTGGAGAGGGATAGATGCCCCCGGCCCCCAAACCGAAAAAGGATGGGAGAGATCAAGCCGAGGAGGAGGAGGAGGCAGTAGGTGGTGGCAGTTTCGCCCCCGAACGCCACACTGGCAAGTGCAGTCAAGGGCAAAGCGAAGGGGCGGATCCACAGGACGGAACTGCGCTCAGACGACGTTGTCCAGGCCGGGCTCGGCGTTGGGGGACGGGACGCACTCTTTGCTCAGACGGACGATCTCCTGGGAGAGCACTTCCAGGTCCTAGCCAGGGAGAGAAGGAGAGAGAGAGGAGTCAGGGGGCCAAAACGGAGCTCGGGAAGAGGACGGGCGCGGTCCCGATCGAGAACCGACACAGCGTGGGCTGACACACTCTCCTGCGACACACAATAACGCACAGCTCTGCCCACCAGTCACTTATCTGGTTATAAGACATTGATCCCCAACGGGGTGCCCACGGGCACCGGGGTGTCTGCCACTGTGGCCCTTTCGGCACCCTCCTTTTAATCGTTCGCTGCAGAGTGTCCTCCAAGCAATTCTGCACTAATATCAAATTCAACCTTCTTTTTAATCCAGGTTCCCCACATTCCGCACTAAAATCGACTTCAACCTTCTTTTTATCCCGGGCTTTCCCCCCCACTCTGCATTCCATTACCACCCTTCAGCGGTCAGCCCGGTTCCAGCCTGTCGTTGCCCCGGGTTATCTGGATGCTCTTTTGCCGTGGACTTAAATTGCCTCGACTCGGACATGGAGAAAATCCGGAGGGGCGGGCAAACGCGGAAAGGACCTGTGTTTCCCGGTGACCCCTTCCTTCTTTGCAAAGCAAAGGGCCAATCCTGACTTTTCTCCACCTCACTGGAGCAGGGGAATAACTGTTCTGTCTACAAGGAACACCCACTTCGAAACAGCTGCCTCTGTCGTGTTGCGAGGCTTGGCTCGGAACCCAACGTTTGGTGGCCGCCCCTGGGCCGCACGGCAGCCATTTTGTGGCGGTGTCCAACACCCTCCCTTACATTCCAAAGGTGCCCCCAGGTTCCATAAGGTTGGGGACGTTCGATCTACGTTGTCAGGAGACTGAGACTCCATCTTCAGCCAGGCTCCATCTATGACCAAAAGCACCCAAACACCAGTGCAATGTGGCCCTTAGGAGCTTGGACCAGGGAGAGACATGGGCTTGTATCGCAACAGGTCCTGAAGCTCACTCCACTACCCTAAGTGACCCACTCGCCCCTAACTTAGCACAGGGCTGTAGAAGAAGGGTTGCATTTCCACATAAAGGTAAAGGTAAAGGTTCCCTTGCTCGAAAGCCAGTCGAATCCGACTCTGGGGTTGCGGTGCTCATCTCCGTTTCCAAGCCGAAGAGCCAGCGCTGTCCGAAGACGTTTCCGTGGTCATGTGGCCGGCATGACTAAACACCAAGGCGCACGGAACGCTGTTACGTTCCCACCGAAGCGGTCCCTATTTATCTACTTGCAATTTCTTGCTTTCGAACTGCTAGGTTGGCAGGAGCTGGAACTAGAGACAGGAGCTCACTCCGTCGTGCGGCACACCCGGGTCTCGAACTGCTGAACTACCGACCTTCCACAGCCTGCAGTTCAGCGCCTTAACCACTTGAGCCATCACAGCCCCTGAATTTCCACGTAGGCCTTCCTAAATTCTGTGGAGGGAGGAGGGCGTATAAACCATGGAACCTAAAACACCATATTTTGTCCAAGCTCGGCAGCTTCCTCCAGGAGAGCTCCTTTCTCCACGGGGGTCCTGGTTCTGCCCACACTAGGCCCAACCTCTTTGGCCCTGCTAGGGAGGGGAGTGTTTTGTTGGGGGTTTTATGACACGGCCTGACCTGGATAGCCCCAGGATAGCCCCGTCTCATCAGATCTTGGAAGCGAAGCAGCATTTGGAAGGGAGTCGGTATTTGGAAGGGAGACCACCAAGGAAGTCCAGCATCGCTCAGCACAGGCAGGAAATGGAAAAGCACCTCTCAACTTTTCCTGTCCTGGAAACCCAACAGGGTTGCCAGAGATGAGTTCTAACCAGGGGTCGTTTCGTAGAAAAAGAGCTAGAGGAACTCATTAGCATAACTCATTAGCATATGCCACACCCCCTGACATCACGGAAGTGTGTCATAAGGCCACACCCCCTGACATCACCGGAAGTGTGTCATAAGGCCTCATACCCTGCCCCCAACGACCACTGCCGTCAGCCTTGCAGCTCCATGCCGAGCCCCATGAGGGGCCCGGCGGTGGACCTCCACAGGTAGAAGGAGCCATGGGCAAAAAATCCCAAGTTCGGGACAGGGGGAAAAATAAAATCCGCTCCCCCCCCCCAAATTAAAACGTAGTGGAGGCCATGAAAGTTGTCTCCTCCCTCCGCGACTGCAGACATTTGCATGGTCAATTCATTATGGAATTTAAAAAATTGCTTGTCGGACAGGATCGGGGTAGAGTTCAAAGGACAAGTCCGGAAAGCAATAAGGGGGTCAGAGAGAGGAAAGGGCCAGATCAATTCGTCTTACAGAGAGAGAGAGAGAGAGAGAGAGAGAACGAATAAACGAATAAATGAACAAACACAGAGACAGAACCAAGTGCGGATTTTCGTAGCAAGGGTATCTTGAATATCCTGAAGCCCTCCTTCTCGCTTCACACCTACAGGGAGACCCCTTACCTTACTTCCCTGGTGTGCAACATGCCCAGGGAGGATTCCACTTGCCGGGAAGCCGGGGCGGGGGGCTGCCCCACACCTACCCCATTCACCAGTCCCGTGGGACAACCAACTGGGAGCCTCTTTATCCAGCCACACAGCGCCCCCTAGAGGCCACCACTGACGGCCAACTGGGAGCCTCTTTATCCAGCCACACAGCGCCCCCTAGAGGCCACCACCGGCCACCCGCATCATCTCATCTGCCCCTGAGGGGCCCCCCCCACACTGAGGGCTCTCCCCACCATCCTTGCCCCCCACCCCACCCAACACCCCTGATCTCCAGGGAGGCGTTCCCTCCCCACCCCTCGCTGGCCATTCTTCAGCCCCAACCTTGAAGGCCGTCCTCTGAAACGGCTCCCCCCCCCCCCCTCCCCTCTCCCGGCCG
>NW_015165388.1:33883-36189 GCF_001447785.1 Gekko japonicus
GGCCATTCTTCATCCCCAACCTTGAAGGCCGTCCTCTGAAACGGCTCCCCCCCCCCACCCTCCCCTCCCGGGTACGGCTATAAATAGCAGTCCTGTTTCCGCTGACCTCACTCTTTCGTTCCCTCGCTCCATTAGGACGTTGGAAGGATCGGATTCTACATCAAGCTAAAACTGAGGGGAAGGTGGTGGTGGGGGGGACTGATATACTGCAAAGTCCTTCGCTGGGTCGGAGGCTCTCTTGCCTCAGCGTGCGCGCTGGCCGTGGAAGTGAGGGAACGCCGGCGTTTTCTTGCCGGATCGAGCTAAGGCTCCCTCCGGCCCAGCGCTCTGCTTCCGAAGTTCGCAAAGCACGGCACAGAGGCGACTGCCTCCTTCTGCGCCCCACATCTGGTATACTGCCTCTGAACATGGAGATTCCAGCTTCCTTCATTTATTCCCCCGGCCTTTCTCCCTGACAGGGGCGCAAAGCAGCTGACGACATTCTCCTCGCCTCCGCTGTTCTCCTCACAACAGCCCTGCGAGGGAGGGTTAAGGCGGAGAGGGCGGGACTGGCCCGAGGTCATCCAGCAGGCTTCTGTGGCAGGGCGGGGACTTGAACCCGGGTCTCCCGGACCCTAGTCTAACCAGTGCACCGCCCCGGCTCTCGATAACCGACTTCCGTAAGCCGCCCTGAGCCGGTTCGCTGGGAGGGCGGGGTATAAATACGAATAATAAAATAAATAAATAGTAGCTGTGCGTTAATAGACCTCCCTGCCGTGAACTGCATCCTTGTTTTGGGGTTAAGAGAGACAAAGACCGAAAGCAAATGTTACGATTCGAATCCAGAGGCGCCTCAGAGATCGACAAGAGTTTCAGGGTGTGAACTTGCAAAGTTCCCGTCATCAGATATCTGACAAAGAGAGAGTAAACTCTCGAAAGCTTATACCGCCCCCCCCAATCTTTTTTGGAGGGTTTTTTTTTGCGTTTGTGTGCGTGTGTTTGTGTGCATGTGTGTGTCTGTGCCTGGAAATCACGGCCACCTCTGGCAACTCCTACTGGGGCATGGAGGGCATTCAGAGAAGCGGCTTTGATAGCCTGCCTCTGCCTCCCGGCCCTGGTATTCTCTGGAGGTCTCCCGTCCAAATACTTGCCAGGGTCGGCCCCATTTAGCTTCCGAGATCGGGCTTCCTCTGGGATCATCCAGGTCAGGCCCACCCCCCAAAACCTGGTCAGTCTCTAAGGCGCCGCTGGCCTGTTTGGTACAGTGGTTAAGTGTGCGGACTCTAATCTGGGAGAACCGGGTTTGATTCCCCACTCCTCCACAGCAGCTGCTGGATGACCTTGGGCAAGCCGTAGCTCTGTCAGAGCTGTTTTCTCAAGGGCAGCCCTCGAGAGGGCTGTCTCAGCCCCACCTACCTCACAGGGTGTCTGCTGTGGGAAGGGGAAGGGAATTGTAAGCTGCTCTGAGACTCCTTCGGGGAGTGAAGGGTGGGGTATAAATCCAACCTCTTCTTCTTCTACTGGATTCGAATCCAGCTCTTCTAGTGCAGAGGAACACAACTGCCCTACAAAACTATTTGTACGTAAACGTGCTCATCGCAGAGGGGTGGGCAGCGTCCTCCTCGCCCATTCGGAAAGCTCCTGGCATTCCACACGGGGTTCCCAAGCCAGGCATAAGGACGTAAGAAAACTGTGGCCGGATTGACCCCAAAGCTCCATCTAGTCCAGAATCTTATCTCTCACAGTGGCCAACCACCGTCTCTGAGGAGAGCCCCCCCTTCCGGACCCTAAACACAATTCTGCTCTAAACGGGGAAGCGGCATGGAACAGCCACCCGACCTTCAATCCAGTGTCCAGCCGGTCCCGGGTGAGAGAAGCCCCCTTGGGGGGCGTTGGGCTGGTCCCCCTCTTTGGAAAGGCGGCAGGCCCCGGAGGGCCAGGCAGTAGCTCTCCTTCCACAGGGGTCCCACGGCTCCCTCTAAGCTGTGGAGTCCTGCGAGCAAAAAATCCTACTTTGTGAGCAACTGGCATTAAAGTCGTGGGCGAGCCATTTGGCTGCTGCATGAATTAGTTTCCTCTGGAGCCCTCCCTTCCTGAGCTAAGGCAAAAATGTGTGAGCCGGAGGCCAAAAAACTGTGAGCTGGCTCATACCGACTCAGCTTAGAGAGAACACTGCACAGGACCCTCCCGTACGGCCAGGGTGGACCCCAGACTGCCTTTCGGGGGGTGCAGGGATTCGCGCTTCCAGCTGTTCTGTTTGGCCGCTCAGCCCCGGAGCCAGCCACAGCGCGGGTCTGGAGGGGGAAGGCGGGCCCCGATTTGCGAGG
>NW_015165388.1:36558-54972 GCF_001447785.1 Gekko japonicus
ATAACTCATTAGCATAACTTATTTGCATATGCCACACCCCCTGACATCACTGGAAGTGTGTCAGAAGGCAACACCCACCGCTCAGGCTCCACTGGACTGTTTTGGATTGCTAGCTATTGGGGGAGGGGGGGACATGCAGATCTGTCCTCGCAGAGGAGGGAGAGCTTGTACCTGAATAAAACTTGGTCTTAAAGGTGCCACTGGATTCTTTTGGATTGCTATCTGGCGGTGGTGGGGCTCTGCAACTTACCTGGCTGCTTCTTGCTCTGACTGAGGGCTGCTGGGAGCAGGGGGTGGGGCTTGTTGCATGTGCCCGCCCCTTGGGCTCTTTACTGCCGGAGCTCTGCTCCTGCAGGAAATTACCCCTGGGGAGCACTGCCCCCCCCACACCAATGCTCCCTCTAAGCTGTGGAGTCCTCTGGGCAAAAATTCCACTTTGTGAGGCTGTGAGTTCCCCTCTGGGCAGACTGGGGGATCAAGGCACCTGCTTTGTGGTCTAGCCAGACATATTCTGTTAAGGAAGGTCGGGGGAGGGGGGGACTCCACTCCAAACGCGTCCTACCGATGGGCAGATCGCTCTCGGGTGGCGGCCTGCAGCCACCCGTTCGGAGTGCGTGTGCTATGCTACAAAACGCAGACCACCTCTAAGGAGTGTGTCAGGGCACGCGTGTGTGCTGGGACAAATTCACACGGGAGCGTTACGAACAACCAGGGCTTTTTTTGGTAGAAAAAGCCCAGCAGGAACTTATTAGCATAACAGGCCACACCCAACAGCAGGAACTCATTAGCATATCGGGCCACACCCCTGACAGCACAGCTCATTAGCACATTAGGCCGCACCCCCGTGTTTCCAGAAGTGTGGTCATCCAGCCACACCCACCTTTTGCTTCTTACTCTGTTTACCTTGTTTGTTGTCAAAACCCAGGGCCTTTTTTTGTAGCAGGGACTCCTTTGCATGTTAGGCCACACACCCCTAATGTAGCCAATCCTAATGAGTCTCTGCTGTTGGGTGTGGCCTATTATGCTAATGAGTTCCTGCTGGGCGTGGCCAACTCGGGAGCCAGCCGGAACTCCGTTCCTGTGCGTTACGCCCCAAAAATAGCCCTGCAAACAACCCTAATTCAGACACGGGATTCTTCCTGGCTTCGCCTTCTGCTCTCTCAGGGGACCAGCCAGGAAAGAATGCTGTCTGGTTAACAGCTTCCATCCAGCATTCCCTCGAAGCTGAGTTAGTGTGAGCTAGCTCACAGTTTTTCCAGCCTCCGGCTCACACATTTCTGTCTCCGCTCAGGAAGGGATGCCTCCGGAGCAAACCGATTGATGCCGTAGCCAGATTGCTCGCTCACAACTTCAATGCCAGGAGCTCACAAAGTAGAATTCTTGCCCACAAGACTCCACAGCTTAGAGGGAGCATGACTCTCACCCCAGCCTTCCAGCAAAACTCTGATCTTATGCACCGTCGTGGTGTTTTGGTGGCTGGTGGGGGGGACAAACCCTCATGCCCCCCCCCTCTCGAACTGCTGCCTGCAGTGCTGGCCCTGCCCCCTTTCTACAAAGTTCTAGGCCTGACGGAGCTGGATTCGGTTAAATTTTTATCCCACGCTTTCCACCAAGGAGCTCCGGATGGCCTAGAAGGGTCTCCCTTCCCCAGTCTGTCCTCTCAACCGCCCTGTGAGGTAGGCTAGGTGTGTGTGTGTGGGGGGAGAGTGACCGGCCAGAGATCACTTTGTTGGCTGCGTGGCGGAGTGGGGATTCGAACAGGGACATAAGAACATAAGAGACGCCAATGTTGGATCAGGCCAAAGGCCCATCCAGTCCAACACTCTGTATCACACAGGGTCCTAGCCTGGCACCCTAACCGCTACACTGCTCCGCTTACCAAGGCCACTTTCCATGGTCAGTTTTCGGCTGCGTGTGACCGAAGCCACTTAGATGGTGATCGACATCAATGCTCCCTCTAAGACGTGGAGTCTTATCTCCTGGGTCCTAGCCTGGCACCCTTACCGCTACACTGCTCCGCTTCCCAAGGCCACTTTCCATGGTCGGTTTTCGGCTGTGTGTGACCGAAGCCACTTAGAGGGTGACCGACATCAATTCTCCCTCTAAGCCGCGGAGTCTTATGAGTAAAACCTCTACTTTGTGAGCTCCTGGCATTAGAGTTGTGAGTGAGCAATCTGGCTACTGCATCAATCAGTTTGCTCCGGAGCCACCCCTTCCTGAGCGGAGACAAATACGTGTGAGCTGGAGGCTAACGAACAGTGAGCTAGCTCACACTAACTCAGCTTAGAGGGAATGCTGGACCGTACAAGGGAGCACAGCTCTGATTTACCCCCACGGGGACTTTCGGTTCAGGTTCTGAAGAAGAAGAGACTGGATCTGTGCCCCGTCCTTCACTACCCAAAGGAGTCTCAAGTGGCTGACAATCGCCTTCCCTTCCTCTCCCCACAAGAGGCACCATGCGAGGCAGGTGAGGCTGAGAGAGTCCTGAGTGAACCGTGACTGGCCCAAGGTCACCCAGCAGGCCTCATGTGTCTCAAAGCAGCTGACAATCGCCTTTCCCTTCCTCTCCCCACAAGAGGCACCCTGTGAGGCAGGTGGGGCTGAGAGAGTCCTGAGAGAACCGTGACTGGCCCAAGGTCACCCGGCAGGCCTCAAGTGTCTTACAATCTCCTTCCCTTCCTCTCCCCACAACTGGCACCCTGTGAGGCAAGTGGGGCTGAGTCCTGAGAGAACTTGTGACTGACCCAAGGTCACCCAGCTGGCTGCATGTAGAGGAGTGGGGGATGAAACCCGGTTCTCCAGGCTAGAGTCCACCACCCTTACCCACCGCACCCCCACTGGCTCTCAGTTCAGGCCCACGTGGCTTTTCTCAACCCTATAGCCTTCCTGCAACCCTCTTCCCAATCGCCGTGGTGGGGGAAAGCACCATCACGTTGCAGCGGACTTATGCTGTCCCCCTCATGTGGTTTCCAAGGCAAGAGACAAGCAGAGGTGGTTTTTGCCATCGCCTGCCCCTGCGAAGCAACCCAGAACATCCTCGGTGGTCTCCCATCCCAGTACTAACCAGGGCCGACCCTGCTTAGCGTCCGAGGTCTGACGAGATCGGGCCGGCCTGGGCCATCCATGTCGGGGCCTTCCCATTCTCCCCAAAGGGTCCATATCCCTGGGGCGGAGCTCCCCCAAAGCCCCACCCACAAACCTTCTGTAAGTGCATGTTCTTGGTCAGCTGCTCCTCCAGCATATTCTGAAGCTTCTTGTTCATCTCACGCACGTTCTCGTCTCCCGGCTTCACCAGGTCACGCAGGACGCTGCTCAGGCTGCTGCGGTCAACCTGCCCGTGGGCTCCGGACACATCTGCCGAAAAAGCGGGATGGGGGGGGGAGAGAGTAATTTGATGGGCACCTCAAGGCTCCCCAGGAAAACAAGAGCTCTGGTCTGACTGTACCGCTTGAGACAGGGTCCCCCAACATAAAGCCATTCCCATTCCTTGCCATGCAGAAAACTAGCAACGCAGGAGGGAAAGATCCCTTTTGCCCTGATATCTAGCTTTCTACATGTGGGGATTTCTTTTTTTTGTACGAGAGGCAGATTCCATCATGTGAGCCCCCCCAAAAAATGGCCGCTGTAGGGGGTGAACTCTGTGGCATTAGAGACCCCATTGAAGTCCCTCCCCAAACTTTGCCATTTTCAGGCTCGATCCCCCAAACATCCAGGTATTCCCCAGCTCAGACCTGGCAAAGGAGGAGGAGGAGAGTTGGATTTATACCCTGCCCTTCACTCAGAGTCTCAGAGCGGCCTACAATCACCTTCCCTTCCCACAACCGACACCCTGTGAGGTAGGTGGAGCTGAGACAGCTCCAAGAGAACTTGTGACTGACCCAAGGTCACCCAGCTGGCTCCATATGGAGGAGTGGGGAATCAAACCTGGTTCTCCCAGGTTAGAGTCCGCACTCTTAACCACTACACCAAACTGCCTCTCAAAATCATCTAGCATGTTAAAATCTTCCAGCTCTGGATGTTAGACTGGTGATGAATGCCCTCCTTCCCTGGGTGTTCTTAACCAATCAGGGATCATGTTAATGCATAAGAACATAAGAGATGCCAATGTTGGATCAGGCCAAAGGCCCATCCAGTCCAACACTGAGTCACACAGTGGCCAAAAATACCAGCTGCCATCAGGAGGTCCAGCAGTGGGGCCAGGACACTAGAAGCCCTCCCACTGTTGCCCCCCCAAAGCACCAAGAATACAGAGCATCACTTGCCCTAGCCTGAGAGTTCCTATCTATGCCTTGTGGCTAATAGCCACTAATGGACCTCTGCTCCATATGCTTATCCAATTCCCCCTTGAAGCCGTTAATGCTTGTAGCCTCCTGTGGCAGTGAATTCCATGGGCTAATCACTCTCTGGGTGAAGACGGACTTCCTTTAACACCCGTCGCCATGGTGCCACGTAGCCAATCAGGCTTAGCTGTGTGGCAATTCTGTGAAGTCAATTCAGAGTGAGGGCCGGAGGCAGCGTTCTCAGTCCGAATTGGCGCTGGGGAGAGAGGTGTCCTGCAAACATCTTTTGCTCCTGGTTAGTCTCCAGCCCAGGTCATCAGACTTGAGAGTTCCTTTTGTGTGAGGCAGATCTGTTCACTCAGCACAAAGCCTCCATTTCGGATCTGTGTTACATTTCAACAAAATCAACCACCGGACACACAGCGGCGTCAGCTGCCTCCCCTCCCCTCTCACCAAGCCGGCGCTCGGCCCCCTCCAGTGGGGGACGTGTCTGGACGGCCCTCCGCCCGCTAACCATTACTCACCACTCTCCTCTCCCAAAGCCTGGGATAGATCTCAATCTCTTCAGGGGGCTGATGTAAATTTGGGGTCTTTTCCCCGTAGGAAGGCTGAGGAGCTGCTCAGCCGTGAAATTAGCAACGCAGCGGGAGAGAGATAACAGCACCAGCCTGTCCTCCGCCCCCACCCGGGGAAAATGGGCTTGGAAGAGAGAGAAATCGGGGAAAAGAAATTGAATGAGACCCCCCCACACCTGTCTGCTAGAAGAAGCAGCCTGAGCCGATTCCACCGAAGGGAGAAACCAGACCGGGAGGGCAAGCACGGACTCTGCGGGGTGCGCCAGATGGGTCCCGTAACAATGGCTTCAGCCCCCCACTTCGAGAGGCAGACAAGCAGGGGACTGGCAGTGGTGGTGGGGATCTGCGAGGGATGCCCGACGGGGAGCGAGAGAGACGCAAGGAGGCACGGCGGCCCCTCGATCCAATAAACCATACGAGTTTTTATTTGATGATGATTCATCAGTTCCAGAATCTATTCGATCCGAAGGGGGCAAAAAGAAGGGGGTGGGAGGGGGGAGTTCTTTCCGCTTTTCAGATTACGGATGTCGGCAGCAACAGCAGGCGCCCTCTGGGAAAATAAGAAAAATCGGCCGCTCCTCCGGTACATGGGAAGAAGAAAGAGCCTGGCGAGAGAGAAATCCCCCGGGGCCAGGCGCTAAGTGTTTAATTTAAACTTTAAAAAAAAAAAATAAATCCTGCTATATTAATCAGGGTCACCTTTTCCATACATCCGTGGAAAGGTTTGAAAAATCCCCGCATCTGACTAAAGTCTGCCGCTGTAATAAATCACACGCTTAGGACTCGGGCTGAGAGCGGCCTCTCTGAGCTCCTGCAGAGTATTTCCTCCGCGCCGCCCCCGTCCGGAGGCAGGAGAGAAACGCACACCTGTTAGGCCAGTGCAACACCTGGGTGGGCTGGTGGCTAGGGAGCTGCCCCCCAGTCGATGGCGTGCACGGTAAGGGCGGCTCGGACTGAGGTTTGAGAGACAGGCCGGATTCTGCCGCGTACTGCTTGGATCTACCCAGTTCTTACCGGCTCAACCGCTCCGGGCCCTGAAATCAGAAGTCGCTAAGCCTCTTTGGGCCCCTCTTCTTTTCAGAAACCCACCTCTGGCGGGATGTCCCCTGGCTACAAACGCACCCTTCTCACATTAAAGCAACACCACGTGCACGAGCCCGAAGCGCACGCGCTATGGCACTGTCCCTGGCGATCAGACCAGGGCTCATAAAGGGCCAAGACGGACAGCTCAAGAGATCTCGAGGCCTTCTTGACACAGGCAATGCTGTGGGGAAGGCCTGCGCGTCCACCCCCCCTCCGGTGGCTGTCTGCCGCAGTTTGCTCTCCCCGATTCCCCAGAGTGACACGGGGCCGAAGCAGCTGCGACATTTCGATCGATCCCGCCTGCTCTCCCTGCTCCGGAACTTCGGCCCTCATCAGCCCGGCTGTCTTTCAAGGCCGAAATCCTTCTGTACCTTGTCTCTGAACACGCCTGCCTGCCTCGGGCGTGCACGCCTCCGCCTCCCTCCTTCCCTGGCTGTGGAAAGCAGCCAGGAATCCTCTCTCCCGGTGTCAACTCTTCCGACCGGGAAAGGCGAACTGCCTTGCCTCCCTGCGCATCGATATATGCGACACCGAGGGCGAGGTCGGGCCCGGTGCAGCCCGACCTCCCTGTGCCACTCGCCTTCAACCGTCAACTTGATTTCGGACCTCCGAGTCACCCTTGAACGGCACGACGGATACGCCGGTTTGCAAATTAGAATTCTGCACCCTTCTGCAACCGCATCGTTTATGCAAACCGGCATGATTATTATTATCCTTTTACTTTGTGCATTATTCCGTCAATGTGAGTGTTTTATTGACTCGTGGGGATGAGAGAAGCCCGACGAAGGGGACAGAAATCCTGCCGCTTAGTCACTGGAGATCCCATTCTGCCCTGTTCCCTGCAAGAGCCAGAAATCCTATTCCTCTCTACTAAGTGATCCCTTCAAAAATTGCCGGAATAAGAGCTTGAAAACTGCTTTTTCTTTTTAAAGGTATGAAAACAGCCACCGCTTCCAGAATCGTGTGCCTGAATTAGTGTGATTACACACATGAGAGAGAGAGAGAGAGAGAGAGAGAGAGAGAGAGAGATCAAGGTGGGCCAGCCCTGTTGGTCTGAAGCAACACAACAAAGTTAGAGTCCAGCGGCACCTTTAAGACCAACACATTTTCATTCAAGATGTGAGTGTTCGTGTCCACAGCGCACTTTGTCAGGTGATGAAATGGAATTACAGACCGCAATTGTATCTACAGGGGTGGCTTGTTAAATTAGCATGCAAAAGAGTGAGGACACTTATTTTTTTAACAGATCGAAAGAATGACACCCTCCTTTTCTGGTTATCATCTGTTTTGGTTCAACGTCTAATTGGTGAGAATCCCGTCAGAGAGAGAGAGACAGACAGAGAGAGAGACAGACAGAGAGCGAAACAGACAGTCAGAACCCACAGCCAACAACGAAGTACACGCATTCAGGAACGGTCATACTTTTATTGCAGAGCTATGGATGCAGTAACATAAGCACTGTTAAGAATGGCGGTGGCCCCATGGGCATAATAGGATATAGGGTATTTGTATGCACCCCCCCAGAGCACTGGCCAATTAGGCACCCTCCTGCGTGCGGGATAAAGCTTGGAGACCGCTAGGTAGCTAAAGCTGAGAACCAACACTCTCCCACGGCACCTAGGAGAAACCCAGACAATACAACTCCCTCCTGCACATCTGTATAGATAAGCATTTCGGTGCAAAGCAGAACAAGCACAGAAAGGAATGCAGTAGCAATTAACTAGACACAGACCGAGATCCCCAACCCCCATGGCAGCGTAGCTGACAAGACAGACAGACACAGAGAGACAGAGACAGAGAGAGAGGTCTAGTCTGACCTACCAACCAGAGTTCCCTCTAAGCTGAGTCAGCGTGCGCTAGCTCACAGTTTTTTAACTTCCAGCTCACACATCCTTGTCTTTGCTCAGGAAGGAGGGCTCCAGAGCAAACTAATTTATGCAGCTGCCAAATCGCTCGTTCATGACTTTAATGCCAGTCGCTCACAAAGTAGAATTTTTGCTCACAAGACTCCACAGCTTAGAGGGAGCATTGCTACCGACATGTGTGGAAGGGAATGTCTGCATCTTTAACCAGTCTTCTTGCTGTCCAGGGGCCTCTTTAAGACCAACAAAGCTTTCACGTGCATGCACTGAATGTAACACAAGGAATATTTGGCTGACATACACTGCTCCCACCTCGGAAAAAGAAAGTAAAAATGCTGTTCAGCAGTGTTCCCTCGAAGCTGAGTTAGTGTGAGCCAGCTCACAGTTTTTTAGCCTCTGGCTCACACATTTCTGTCTTAGCTCAGGAAGGGATTTATTTATTTATTTATTTTTAGATTTATAACCCGCCCTCCCCAAGTGGGCTCAGGGCGGCTCCACAGCAAACTGATTTATGCAGCAGCCAAATCGCTCGCTCACAACTTTAATGCCAGCAGCTCACAAAGTAGACTTTTTGCTCACAAGACTCCACAGCTTAGAGGGAGCATTGCTGCTAAGTAAATTTATTTATTTATTTTTAGATTTATAACCCGCCCTCCCCAAGTGGGCTCAGGGCGGCTCCACAGCAAACTGATTTATGCAGCAGCCAAATCGCTCGCTCACAACTTTAATGCCAGCAGCTCACAAAGTAGACTTTTTGCTCACAAGACTCCACAGCTTAGAGGGAGCATTGCTGCTAAGTAAATTTATTTATTTATTTATTTTTAGATTTCTAACCCACCCTCCCCGAGCGGGCTCAGGGCGGCTCCACAGCAAACTGATTTATGCAGCCGCCAAATCGCTCGCTCACAACTTTAATGCCAGCGGCTCCCAAAGTAGAATTTTTGCTCGCAAGACTCCACAGCTTAGAGGGAGCCTTGCTGTTAAGTGACCTCCACGCTCTGGGAGTGAAGGGAGAGTCTCGGACTTATTTTGACATATTTATTGCTTTACAACTGTTGACTTTATAACCTTAGCTTGTTATTTAATTCTGTTTTCCACATACCTCAACAGCACCATCATGTGACATGTTAATTTGCTGTCCAGCCCGTCTAGAAGTCTGAACCATGCCTCCCATTCCATTGTATGCCTTGCACACGAAAGCTCATACCCCGAACAAACCTTGTTTGGTCTTAAAGGTGCTGCAGGGCTCTAAATTTGTTCTACTGCTTCACACCGGCATGGCTGACTACCTGGATCAGCCTTATTGGTATTATTATTGGTATTAAGCTGACGGGAAGAAAGTAGATTCCTTTGAAATGTGATGTTGAGAGTTTTACGGATACCCTGGAGTGCCAAAAAGACAGATCAGCATGTTCTAGGCCAAATCAAGCCTGAACGAGATCTCCCTAGAGGCTAACATGACTCGACTGAAGCTATTGTGCTTTAGTCACATGATGAGGAGACCGGAGTCACTGGAAAGGACAATAACGGTGGGAAAAGTTTGCGTTTTAGTCACATGACGAGAAGACAAGAATCACTGGAAAGGACAATAACGGTGGGAAAAGTTTGCGTGTTAGTCACATGACGAGAAGACAAGAATCACTGGAAAAGGACTTCCGGTTTATGGTGGCGCGCTAGCAGACTCACCTCCCGGACCTCCCGGGGGAGAAGCTGCGCTCCAGCCGAAGAAGGGGGTGCACAGGCTCGCAACCCCCCCCAAGGGCCCGGCGAAGGGACCCTGGCCATGGAACTTATAAGAGGTCACCTCTTCAACGGCAAAATGCCAGAGAATTGAGGCGCCTCTTCGTTCCGACGGTTCTCCGTGCTGTGAGACCGCATGGACTTAGTGACGCTGACCGGGACAAGTGCAGGAGATCACGCGGCAGAAATGAAATGAAAGCGAGGTCGAACGACCAATTATGAATGCGAGTCAATTCCGAAGCATTTAAAGGGGAAAAGATAGCTCCCCACCCCCCCGAATGGGGGAAGGAAACGAGCGGGGGAGGGACGCCTCCCATGCGCACAAACATTTGAACGATTGAGGGGGTAGCAGAAGAAAACGCGAGGGAAACTGCTTAGAAGTACTTACCAAAGCGAATTTAAGCGGTCAAGCGCACATTCAGAGACTTTTAAAAAATTCGCGAAAGTAAACAAACGATAAAGATGGCGGGGAGGAGGCTTCAGCTGGGAAGGCCAGAGGACGGGAAAAAAGAAGAGGACAGCAAGTCCAGCAGCGAGCTAGACTCTGGTTCTTCCAGAGAGGACTCTCTGTCAGAGCAAGGGGCAGCAGCCCCAAAAAAGTCCTTACAAGCTGCGGAAGAGAAGGGGAAAGGAGAAGTAAAGGCTGAAGGACTCTGAATTGTGCCTTTGAGACTTTTGATATGGGATGATCGGGGGTACTGTTTCTAGACAGTGAAATTTAAGCTCTAAAGGAAAAGTGTTATAAATGTTTGACTCAGTTTATAAAGGGATCAATGATGGGAAGACTTGATGTAACTAAGCTAGTTGGAGGATCTCCTCTCTTGGGCTTTTAGTTAGTAGTGGGTTCTTTACTTTATCCCGTATATGTAGTTTCCCCTCCCTTTTCTTCTGTTGTAGTTTTTTGTAGTGATAAAAAATAATAAAAAATCCCCTCCGGGGGCTCAAAAAAAAAAGAATCACTGGAAAAGACAATAATGCTGGGAAAAGTTTGTGTTTCAGTCACATGACGAGAAGACAAGAATCACTGGGAAAGACAATAACGCTGGGGAAAGTTGAAGGCAGCAGGAAAAGAGGGAGACCCAATGAGAGACGGACTGAGACAAGACCATTTTGGAGGACATGGAACTCATAAGGTCGCCGTAAGTCTGAAGTGATTTGACAGCACTTAACACCCGCACACGCATTGGTGTTATGCCTAAAAGAGGTTAATTAATACACGGACAGGGTAGATCCTCATGTTAGTTTGACAACCAATGAGTCTTGAAAGAGTGCCAACATCAATGGCTGGCCTGCCACACACAACCGCCATTTGCATATCTGCTGCTGCTCACCAATCAGGGAGCCCTGCAGCCTCCAGACTCCACCCTAAACGGACCGCGGACCACCTCGAAATATCCCTTAAAGCCGCAGCCTCCAAAAAAAAACTGTTGAGGTCACAGAACCAGTGTTCCCTCTAAGCTGAGTTAGTGTGAGCCGGCTCACAGTTTTTTAGCCTCCGGCTCACACATTCTTGTCTTCGCTCAGGAAGGGATGGCTCCAGAGCAAACTAATTTATGCCGTAGCCATATCGACCGCTCACAACTTTAATGCCCGTAGCTCACAAAGTAGAATTTCTGCTCACGAGACTCCACAGCTTGGAGGGAGCCTTGCACAGAACCACATGGGTCCCAGCGCTGTCGCTTGCCTAACTGCTACGCTGTGGGCTTGCCTCTCCCTTTCACTGCTAGCTTTCTACAGGCAAGCACAGAATATCCTGGACCCCGATCTGGAAGAGCAGATGTGCAACTCCTCTACTGTGAAAAGTCAATTGTGGCGCATGACGCAAATGAAGCTCAGAGGCGCACCCTGCTTAATTTAAAGGGGGGGGGTCACACGCAGAGACACGACAGGGACTCTCGGGGCAGGACGGCCAAGTGGTTGGAGCCAAAGGGCAACGTTTACTCCTGGATTTGGTTTCCAAAACAATTTGGAGGGCAAACCAGACTTATGACAGAGAGAGGGAGAAGGAAGCAGCGAAAGAGGCAGCAGCAGGAGATGGGGGGAGGATTGTATTTTTAGCGTTCATGAAATATTCACCGGCTGGGCCACGCGTTGCCAAGCTGAGGCAAAAGCGACCCCGGGCAGGCTATTTATAACCGGCTCCTGTTCCCTGCCCGCGGCGTGATTCTGCGTGGAAGGCTGTCCCCCACCCCACTCGGGCTCCTTGTCCATGCCGCCCCCTTCCCGTCTCGGCGTCCCCACCAGGCTTCGCCCATGGGCACCGGGGCTCTCGGTCCCTGCGTGGCTCAAGCCAGCCAAGGGCGACCGACAAATGCCAGAGCCACAAACGGGGACGAGACAAAGGGAAGGTGATCTAAGGAATACGAGAATGTTACATAAAGCGGGGGGGTGGGGGACAAAAGGGAGGCGAGGGGGGGGGGGATCAGGCTGAGCGCGGGAGACACCCCCCCGTTTTGGACACGGCAGCAGGACTGATGCGGCGGAGGCCCCCCGGTGAGAGCATGCAGGCAGGAAGGTGATCCGAGTCGGGACAGTCAGGCTCCCTGGTGGCCGAGCCTCCCGGCCTCTCGCTCCGGCTGACTTGCGGGAGATTTGCTGAGCCCGACGCTTTCCTGCGCCGAGAGCAGAAAGTTGACCGCTGTCTGCGCTTCCAGCTTGGGGCCTTTTGAGGTCAGAAGCCCCGTGGCTGAGCCGGCTCCCTCCAAACGTGTGGCTCAGCAAGCGGTTCCCTCCCCGTCCCCGTCCCACCTACGGCACCGGTGGGACTCCTCCGGGCCGATGGGACACACCTAAGCGCTTCTTTGCCAAACCCCCAGCTACTTGGAGAGAGCAGGGATGCCAGCCTCCAGGCGGGACCTGGGAATCGCCTGGAATTACAGCTTGCCCCCAGGCTAGAGAGATCCGTTCCCCTGGAGGAAATGGAGGCTTTGGAGGGGGGACTCCCTAGGGCATTGGACCCCACTGAGGTTCAGGGATGCCAGCCTCCAGGCGGGACCTGGGAATCGCCTGGAATTACAGCTCGCCTCCAGAGAAAATGGATGCTTTGGAGGGTGGACTCTGTGGCATTGGACCCCACTGAGGTTCAGGGGTCCTCCAGGCGGGACCTGGGAATCGCCTGGAATTACAGCTCGCCTCCAGAGAAAATGGATGCTTTGGAGGGTGGACTCTGTGGCATTGCACCCCACTGAAGTCCCATCCCTCCCTAGGCTCCACCCCTAAATCTCCAGGAGTTCCCCAAAGCGGACCTGGCAACCCTAACCCTTCACCAGCGGTCGGGGGTGGTGGTCTGGCAACCCTACTCCAGGGCCAGTGCGGTATAATGGTTTAAGAGTGTTGGATTAGTATCTGGGAGACCCGTGTTCCAATCCCCACTCATGCCACGGAAGCTGGCTGGGTGACCTTGGGCCGATCACACGCTCTCAGCCTAACCTACCTCACAGGGTTGTTGTGAGGATAAAGCGGAGGAGAGGAGAATGATGTAGGCTTCTTTGGGTCCCCCACTGGGGAGAAAGGCAGGGTACGAATGAATTCTATAAATACCTTCCTTCTCGCTTAGGAGCAGAAGCCAGCCTGGTCATAGAAGGCTTTGTGGCTGCGTAGAAAGCAAAGGCCAAGCTGAAATGCCGTCCTCTCCGGCTTCTCCAGGACGCCTGCTCATATTCAACTGTCCTCTTGCCCCACGCCTAAGAATGGCTACAGCTCCTTTAGCCAGGACTAACAGCCCCACAGCTGGTTGAACTCAAGCCTAGGCCTGTCTCTTTGCCCGAGGTTTTCAAGCAGAGGCTGGATGGCCACTGGACAGCAATGCTGATTCTATGAACTTGGGCAGATCACGAGAAGAGAGGGCAGGAAGGGTTGCCTCAGTGCTTAGTTCTCGTGGCCCTCGCTTACACGCCCAGGGAAATGCCGATCGCCACTTTGGGGGTCAGGAAGCCATTTTTCTCCAGGCCAGTTTGGCCAGGGATCCCGGCAGTTTTTGGCGTCTTCTGGGCATGGAACAAGGGTCACTGCGGGTGGTGGTGGTGGGGAGGTTGTTGTGAATTTCCCGCCTTATGTAGGGGGTTGGACTAGATGACCCTGGAGGTCCCTTCCAACCAGTGTTCCCTCTGAGTTAGTGTGAGCAAGCTCACAGTAGGTTTTTTAGCCTCTGGCTCACACATTTTCGCCTTCGCTCAGGAAGGATGGCTCCAGAGGAAACGAAGTTATGCAGTAGCCAAATCGCCCGCTCACAACTTTCATGCCAGCGGCTCACAAAGGAGGGATTTTTGCTCACAAGACTCCACAGCTTAGAGGGAGCATTGCTTCCGACTCTATGATTCTATGATTAGATCATGGCTCTGCAGAGATCTTGATTTCGCCGCTGTAACGCGCTCGCATGGGACTTGGACGCTTTGAGAATCTCTGCTTCCATTTAAGGATTAAAATCCAAGCAAACTCCAAGCTCCCCTTAAGGCTCCACAGCTTGGCAATATCTCAGGGCAAGTGGGGAAGAGGACCCTGGAGGGTGGCCAGAGGGCAGGAACTAGATCTTCATGGTGCTGTACGGTTCCCTGCCCTTCCTCACAAGGAGCAGAAATCAAGCAAATATACACGAAACATCAGAGAGACAGGTGTCGTGGTTTGGGAGAACTGGGTTTGATTCCCCACCCCTCCACATGCAGCTGCTGGTGTGACCTTGGGTCAGTCACAAGTTCTCTCAGAGCTTTTCTCTCAAGAGCAGTCCTCGAAAGAGCTCTCTCAACCCCACCTACCTCACAGGGTGTCTTTTTGTGGGGGGGAGGGGGAGGAGGAGATTGGATTTATACCCTGCCCTTCATTACCTGAAGGAGTCTCACAGCGGCTTACAAACTCCTTTCCGTTCCCCTCCCCACAACAGACACCTTGTGAGGAAGGTGGAGCTGAGAGAGCTCTTTCCAGAACTGTCCTTGAGAGAACAGCTCTGAGAGAACTGTGGCTTGCCCAAGGTCATCCAACAGCTGCAAGTGGGGAATCAAACCTGGTTCTCCCAGATTAGAGTCCACGCACTTAACCACTACGTTGTAAGCCACTCTGAGATTCCAAGTGAAGGGCGGGGTATAAATCCAATCTCCTCCTCCTCGTCTTCATTATTGGCATGATTTACATGGGTTGTAGAATTCACATTCTCTCAGGGAAGAAAGGAAGGAGGGGAATGTTCGTTTTTATCGTATTCGTCTATTTACTATTTACTCCATTTCTACCCTTGCCTTTCTTCCCAGTCGAGACCCAAAGCGGCTTACATCGTTCTCCTCTCCTCTATCTCGTCTTCCCGACAACCCTGTGAGGTAGGTTAGGCTGAGAGTGTGTGACTGGCCCAAGGTCACCCTGCGAGCCTCCATGGCAGAGTGGGGATTCGAACGGAGGCCCCAAATGGCTTACATTGCTCTCCTCTCCTCTATTTCATCTTCATGACAACCCTGTGAAGGTTGGTTAGGCTGAGTGTGAGACAAGGGTGAATGACATCAGAGCCAAAGGCTGCTGTGAACCAAAGCCCTGCAACAAACGTTCCAAGACCCGGGAAGTGACCCCAAGTGCGAGTTCTACCACAAACACTCCTGGATCTAGTGACAACCAATCTCGACTTGTTTGGAATCCGTTCCATCCGGCATCTGACAGAAGCAGAAGCCGTAGCTCGGCCAAATCACCCTGCTGGTCTGAACGTTACTTGCTTTCCACCCTACCTCCCCCACTCTAAACGATTTCACCGTGCAGTGATAGAGAGGGTAGGTACCGGGCTTCTTTTCCGCTCCTTCCACTGTTTCTACAAGCAAATACCCAACCTGGGACAGCTCTGAGATTACCTGAACTCTCTCTCTCGCCCTTGGATTCCGATACCATTTTCCCACCCAGGCTAGGTCACGGCCACACGTCCTAACTGCAAAGCGGTGCGGGAACAGAGGAGGAGAGACGCGGGCGATGGAGGATCGGGGACAGAGCGGCAAAGCCCTTCAAGGGCAATCCCCTCCAGTGTTCCCTCTAGGCTGCGTTAGTGTGAGCTAGCTCACAGTTTTTTAGCCTCCAGTTCACTTTTTTTTTGCCTCAGCTCAGGAAGGGATGGCTCCGGAGCAAACTAATTTATGCAGTAGCTAAACTGCCTGCTCACAGCTTAAAATGCCCGTAGCTCACAAAGCAGAATTTTTGCTCACAGCTTTGAGGGAGCATCAGTCCTCTCCCATACTCTCTCCAGCCTCAAAACCTTTCGCAGTAGCCTCCATGTTTCTAACCTTAACTCCGCCACCGTAAGGGTGTATTGGCCTGGGTGACTCCATCTTTGCTACACGCTGGTGTTTAGTTGTCCGTAGTCTTGGGAGAGGACGGTGTTAGCTGCTCTCAGGGGAACTTTCTCTCTGTCTCCTGCTTGTTAGCAGGGCTTATCTTCAAGGCCTGGGTTGTTTCTTCCACCTACTGGATGCCGGGTGCAAGGGGGCCTGGCTCATCCTAGTGTTTGGGATAGCATAATTAATCATTCTTTGACTCATAGCCAGCGCTTAGGGTATAAGACGTGTAGTTTTAGTTAGGCACTTGGTCTTGACGTCTGGCTAAGTTTTGTTGTCCATGTGCAAATCTTGAGGCCAGCTGGCTGGAGCTCAGCCTGCATCTTCTGTAACTGTGATGCATTATTAAAGATCTCCTTGTAAGTAAATCTGGATCTCTCGTATCATTTCTTTGGGAATTTCTGCAACCCAGGGAGCCCCTGGCCAGGGTCCGTAGCAAAGGGGCAGAAGCATAAAGCACCATGAGAAAGAAAGATCAGGGCATCCAGCCCAGAGTGGCGCATGGCACGTACGCGTCTGCTCCTCGTTTTCCTAAACGAGAGCAGCTTCCCTCCACGATGCTGCAAAAATGGCATTTAGAACTGTGGCTTGTGGGGCAATTTTTTTTTCTCGTGGGGCTGAAGTCCTCAGTGCAGAAAGAAAAGCCATATACCCAACAGAAAGCTGTGACCAGGATAGATCTCTAAATTGCAAGCTGTCAACCACTGGAGATGACAGTTCTCAGCTGCTGCAAGCTAATCACTTCTGCCAGCCTAAGCAACAATTCTGATAAAAGACTGGCAGGTGGGGGTGAGGACTTCTACAGTCAAGAAAGCTAATATTCAGGAAAACTCTCTTAAAGGAGACCAGTTTCTTGACACAGAGTTAGAAGGGATCCTAGAGGTCACCAACTCCAACCCCCTTGCTTAGTGTGGGAATTAGTCAACTACAGCACCCCACTCTGCTTAAAGGAGCACAGACCTTTAAAAAAAAGTTTAAAAGTGATTGGGGGGGGAAATCATTTACAGGAGAAATTCTTGTGGGGCTGTGCCTTTAAAAGGGGGGGCAGAGCCCCCCAAAGCCCCGCCGTAGCTACGGGCCTGCTGACAGCACAAGGACGGGTGTAACTGGGTGAAGTCTGGGGTCCAAAGCCCAGTTTCCCCACACCCAGCTCTGGATTGTAAGCCCAAGTCCTCCAGGGCTGGATGACTGTGCTGGATATTGTGCCGGAACGAGGCCACAGCTAGACGGAAGCACAGGGGAAGGGAGGAGGAGGCAATGCGAGGGAGGCTGGCTGAGGATGGCTGTGCGGCGTACGAGCACATGTGGTCCCTGTGTACTGCAGCCAGGGTGAGTTGGAAAACCCCTTCTCTGTGACGGGAGACACTGCTAACGGGTTTTGACAGCAGGTCCCCGTGGAGGCCGTCCCTTTGGCTGCTACCGCGGAGGGTCCCGCCCCCGCACTTCTGCTGGTGACACAGAAAGGCCTCTTCCGCGGACCATGCTCAGCACGGAGGCCGGGGGGACGCGGGGGCGGGCAGGGTCCGAGCCTGGGCCCGTCCGTGTCTGGCTCCGTCCGGGGCTTTGCGCTGCATCACGATCCAGCCTCCGCTAAAGGTTTCTGTGGCGCCTGCTCCTCGGGCCGAACGACTCATCGCAAGTGTCGTGACGCTTACCATGCGCTTTAATGGACAGCGCTCCCTGTTTTAACTCATACTGTTTTAACTCCTGGAGCCGCTCCTGGCCCCCGGAGCCGAGACCCCCCAACGGAAAAGCCCTGTTGCCCTGCCCGCCCGAACGCCAAAAGCCGCTCACCTATGCGACTGTCCATCACGTAGGTCTCGATGATGGCGCTCTTCCAGGTCCTCGGCCATGGAGGCGCTGCTGACCTCGAGGTGTTTCACCTGGGAGGGGGGAGGAGGAGGAGGGCTGCGTCACTCCCAGTCAGTCCCAGCAGGCCCCCAAGCCCGGGGGTCCCCGACCGTTTCGAGACCGCAGGCACCTCTGGGGTTCTGACGCAGCACGGTGGGCGGAGCTGCGGGAGGCGGAGCGAACCAGGAAACGGCTGCCACGGCTCACCTGCAGTCACACGGTGAAGACCCTCGTGCTGTGGGGGTCGCTGTGGCCCAAGCAATGGGTTTTTTAAAAAAAATCAGCACAGCCAATCGAATCTCCAGTGGCCAATCAGAACCCAAGCTAGGCAAAAGCCCCGTTTTCTAAAAACAGTTGGTGGACACCCAGAAAAGGAGGAGGAGAAGAGGAAGAAGAGGAGGAGGAGGAGGAAGAAGGATGATGAAGAAGAGGAGATTGGATTTATACCCCGCCCTTCACTTGGAGTCTCAGGGTGGCCGTCCCATGGGGTCCTTCTGCCTTAAGGGGAAAGGGCCGTGGCTCAGTGGCTGAGCCTCTCCTATTGGTATGTAGAAGGCCCCAGGTTCAATCCCCACCATCTCCAGTTAAAAGGACCAGGAGGTGATGTGAAAGACCTCTGCCTAATACTCCCAAAGAGCTGCCGCCAGTCGGGGCAGACAAGACTGACCTTGATAGACCAGTGTCCTGTCTCAGGATAAGGAAGTTTCATGTCTGTTCATTATTAAGGCAC
>NW_015165388.1:55308-59295 GCF_001447785.1 Gekko japonicus
ACCTTGACCTGAGACCCTGGCTCACTGGCAGAGCCTCTGCTCGGCATGCAGAAGGTCCCAGGTTCAATCCCCGGCATCTCCAGTTCAAAGGACCAGGTGATGTGAGGGACCCCCGCCCGAGACCCCGGAGAGCCGCTGCCCGCCTAAGTAGGCAATACCAAGGGTCTGATTCAGTGTAAGGCCGCTTCCTCCGTTCATTTAGATTCGAGTCCAGAAGCACCTTGGAGACCAGTGAGAAACTTCAGGGTACAGAAGACATCTGATGAAGGGGGCTTTAACTCCCCAGAGCTCATGACCCGAAGCTCTCGTTGGTTTCTTAAGGTGCAAACGGACTCGGATCTAAACTGCTCTACCGCAGACCCAACACGGCTACCTGTCAGAACTATCTCCAGGTGTTCACATGTTCCTCCTCCTCCAAGTTCTCTCCCCCCCCCCCTCGAAGGTCTCTTGATGCCTGCTGGGGCTCTTGCCCAATGACAGCAGAGCCATCGCTGCGCTGTCAGCGAGGATAATCATGCTGCTCGACTGCCGATAAACAGTCACGGGGGGCGTAAAATATTCTTGCCGCCCTCACAATGTGTATAATAAGATAGAAATCTTGTTTCTTATATTTCTCTGGTGATACGTTCAGTAGAAATAGTTCTGGTGTAGAAGTAGTGTTCCTTCAAAGGAAGAAGCCGTAAACAAAATTCTGGAAACAGCAGAGATGGATCATTTAACTTCAATCTTGAGCGGAAAACAACAAAGACGATTTTGAGGACACACGGACAAGATTTTACGAATGGATAGAAAGGTATAACACAGAAAATTCCTAGACTTATAACTGAAGTAAATAAACATAAAGACTATATATTTAACTATGGGGAAAACATACGTATTAAAACTTCAAGGTGGAAAAAGAAAAACACTTTTGATTACAGTATGAGGTCAAATGTCCATGGGGGGGGGGGATAATGATACAACGGATCTTCCCAAATTTTGTATGTATGTAAGTTTGTTAGCGTCTGTTTTGTGTGTGCTATATGTATGAAATATTTTCTTTAAAAAAAACCCAAACAAACAAAAAACCAGTCGCGGGGGGGGGCGTGTCTCACGGGTCCCGGCCGACCGTCCCCGACCCAGCCCTCCCCCTGCCCACCGCCCAACCCGACGGCCGATACCTTCTCCTCCAACAGCCACTTCTCCTGCTGGACTTCCGCCAGGCGCTGGAAGAGCTCGGAGACCTCTTCGTCCGAGAGGTCGGCCGGCCGGGGGGGCTGCGACTGCGACTGGGGGCTGCCCGTGGTGGACTGCAACAGAGAAGTTGACAGGCTGGGGAGAGGGGAGTCTCCAGATCGGGACCTGGGATCGCGGCTGCTTCCGACAACGCCGCCTCCCAGGTTCACACTGTTCACTTGAAATGCCAGGATCCTCGCCCTGACCTGGACGGCCCAGGCGAGCCCGATCTCGTCAGACCTTGGAAGCGAAGCAGGGTCGGCCCTGGTTGGTACTTGGAGGGGAGACCACCCGGGAGGTCCAGGGCCGTGACGCAGAGGCAGGCGATGACACACCGATTTTGTCTGTCTCGTGCCTTGAAAACCCTACGGGGTCACTGTGAGTCAACTGGGACTTGACGGCGCTTTCCACCACCAGGGTTGACCCTGCTTAGCTTCTGAGAGCCGACGAGATCAGGCTAGCCAGCACGGGGCATTTGTTAGTTACTTCGTTGAGAGCCCCAACTTCCTCCCCCAGTGGGAACCCAGAACCACTTCCGTAGTTCTCCTCACCTCACGGAATTATAGAGTGGGAAGGGACCTCCAGGGTCATCTAGTCCAACCCCCGGCACAAGGCAGGAAACTCACAAATACCTCCCCCTCCACACCCGCAGTGACCCATGCCCAGAAGATGACAAAAAAACCTCCAGGATCTCCAGCCAAACCGGCCTGGAGAAAAATGGCTTCCTGACTCCAAAGTGGTGGCGATCAGCATTTCCCTGGGCGCATAAGAAAGGGCCACGAGAACTAAGCACTGAGGCAACCCTTCCTGCCCTCCCTTCTTGTGATCTGCCCAAGTTCACGGAATCCGCATTGCTGTCCGATGGCCATCTTGCCTCCGTTTGAAAACCTCCAAAGAAGGAGAGCCCACCACCTCCCGAGAAAGCCTGTTCCACTGAGGATCCGCTCTACCTACCAGGAAGTTCTTCCTAATGTTTAGCCAGAAACTCTTCTGATTTCAACCCACTGGTTCTGGTTCAACCTTCTGGGGCGACAGAGAACCTCCATTTTATTCTTCTCACCACAACTCTGTACGTTAGGCTGAGAGAGCATTTGATAGGTGCAAAGTCACCTTGCCACATTTCCATGGCAGAGGGGGGATTTGAATCTGGGTCTTCCAGGTTCTAGTTTGGTGCTCTAACCACTACACCACATTGCCTCTCACGAAGGGAGGGGCGTTGGCTAAGAAATGTTGATCCTGTGCTGTGGGAACCTATAGCCCTCCCAATTCCACCCTGCCACCGTGCTTAAAAAGCCTCAGTTCCATTCGTTTGTTCTCTGCAAAAAAGAAATCTACATATTGATGCATCAGGAAGCAGGTTTGAATGTACTGGCTAAAGCATCAGATGGCTACGAGGAAGCTGTGAGCGAGCCACTATCTGTGGTTAAGGATTTATGTGGGGGGAAAATAATTACGGGGGGTATTAAAACTTCTGTTATTGGATTTTTAGACTGGCTTTACTAAATTGCTTACGGGGACATGTTAGCAGGTGGATTTTTGTATTCTCCGATGGCTAGAGACACGTAGCAGGCGTGGGAAAGGTTCTGGCAGGCGCTGCGACGCCCCAGGCGCCAGGTTGGGGAGCCCTGCTCTACGTACTGATATTGTCATTAAATGAAAGCTGTTTTTGTCTCGGCCGATTATTTCTTGTGATCGCCAAGTGCTTAAGTGCGCGGACTCTAACCTGGGAGAACCGGGTTTGATTCCCCACTCCTCCGTTTGCACCTGGCTGGATGACCTTGGGCAAGCCCTAGTTCTGATAAGAGCTGTTCTTGAAAAAGAGCAGTTTCTGTCAGAGCTCTCTCAGCCCCACCTACCTCCCAGGGTGTCTGTGGTGGGGAGGGGGAGGGAAAGGAGTTTGTAAGCTGCTCTGAGACACCTTTGGGTAGTGAAGGGTGGGGTATAAATCCAATCTCTTCTTCTTCTTCTTCGCACTCCATGAAATTGCTGAGCAGTCAGGTTAGAGCTAGGCCTCGTGCCAAAGTGGAATTGTGGTTAGAGGGTTGGACTAGTCTCTAGGAGAACTGGGTTCACACCCCCATCCGCCACGAGCCTCGGTGGGCGACACTGGCTCAGTCCTGTGCTTCCCAGCCCGCCTCGCCACGTCGACGTGAGGATGAAAAAGGGAAAGAAGAATGATGTACATACTGCTGAGCCAGTATCGTAATGCCCCTGTATAAATCGATGGTGTGACCTCATTTTGGAGTAGTGTGTACAGTTCTGGTCACCACACCTCAAAAAGGATATTATAGCATTGGAAAAAGGGCAGAAAAGGGCAACTAGAATGATAAAAGGGCTGGAACGCTTTCCCTAGGAAGAAAGATTAGAACACTTGGGGCTCTTTAGCTTGGAGAAACGATGGCTGAGGGGTGACATGATTGAGGTTTACAAGATTATGCATGGGATAGAGCAGGTAGAGAAAGAAGGACTTTTCTCCCTTTCTCAGTTTGGTGTCGTGGTTAAGTGCGCGGACCCTAATCTGGGAGAACCGGGTTTGATTCCCCACTCCTCCACTTGCACCTGGCTGATGACCTTGGGCAAGCCGTAGTTCTGATAAGAGCTGTTCTTGAAAAAGAGCAGTTTCTGTCAGAGCTCTCTCAGCCCCACCTACCTCACAGGGTGTCTGTTGTGGGGAGGGGAAGGGAAAGGAGTTTGTAAGCCGCTCTGAGACACCTTTGGGTAGTGAAGGGCGGGGTATAAATCCAATCTCCTCCTCCTCCTCCTCCTCCTCCT
>NW_015165388.1:59627-66524 GCF_001447785.1 Gekko japonicus
AAAAGTGGGAGAGCTTCTAGTGCCCTGGCCACACTGGTGGACCTCCTGACGGCAGCTGGTGTATTTGGACACTGTGTGACAGAGTGTTGGACTGGGTAGGCCATTGGCCTGATCCAACATGGGCTTCTCTTATGTCCTTATGTTCCTAACTAGGAAGAAGGGTGGGATAGAACTGTACTAGGATGCTAAACAGAGGACTCCAAGCAGGATTGGCTAACTGCCTGTGGGCTCCCACCATGTGACCACGTTGCGTACTAACTGCAAGGCTGAAAAAACCCCACCACACCTCGCAAAGCGACTGTGCTGCGGTTGTGATCGTTTCGCTCCGAAGACCGAATGAGAGCTCTCTTTGTCCTGATGTTCGCTTTGGAGAATCATTCAAGCAAGAACTTTAATGCATGTCTTTAATCAATCAATACGCCCTGCTTTAGGCACACATTAGGCACCCGATGAGTTATTTATTGCTACGTATCAAAGCCTTGCCCGCTGCTTCGCCTCAGCTAAAACGCAGACTTCCACTTTGCACTTAAGGGCAGGTTTGGAGATGGGGAGCGACCGCACGCGGCTGCTGCCAAAAACGGGCATCCCTGTGTTTAGCTCGCTTGCTCCCCCTCTCAGCTTCGAGTGAAAATCATCCCCTGAAGGGACCAGCATCACAGTGTGAGAGTGAGCTTCCCCGTCTCCCCCTCCGCAGAACAGTGCATTTACGTGGAATGGAGGACAGAACGCAAGGATGCTATTTTTGGCGGTAGCCATGCGTTTAGTCCTGCCCATACCAGTTTCCCCAACGAAAAACTGATTCATCATTTGCTCATTTTCTCTTCCAGAAGCCAGCGTCGTCCAGCTTTGGAAAAGAAACTTCCAAGGGCTACCTTTCAGATTTTGGGGTAAAGGGGATTTTCGGCAAGGTGCAGAAGGCCCATCCTTAGTGGTATTCAGCGTTAGACACAAAATAAAAAGCTCCAGATTTGAGCGTTTGAAGAATCCTCTGGAGCCGATGACACACAAAAGCTCCTCCCCTGCCACAAAGGCTATTATTCTTTCAGGTGCTCCTGGACTCTTGCTCTTTTCTGCTGCTACAGACAGACAAACACGGCCGCCCATCTGGACCTATCTGCCATTTGAGCATTTGTAGTTGTGACTTTTCATACCAAAGTTCCCCGCCAAGGTTCAACAGCCTTTTTCCCCAAGGAAAGGGATTTCTGCCTTCAGGATCTGCACCTAATACATATTATTAAACCAGCTGAACAGCAGGACCAAAGAACCGCCCTGGGGGAAAAAAGGGCGCTCCTAAAGAATAAGCATACACAATTTGTAGTGTCCCTGGAACAATCTCCATGAGTGGGAGCCGTGCGCCACCTGCACAGTCGAGGGGACACTGCTCCTTTAAGAAAATCTCCAGCCCCGCCCCGTTTGTGACAAGGCCACGCCCCCTCAGGACATAAAGCTCCACCTAACTGCTGGAGCCGCACCTCGGCCAGCGGAAAACCCAGGCATGCGTGGCTCCTGCTGTAGTCTAGCCAGGGCCTCCCTGCCCCTGAGCCCCCTCACCTTATTACTGCCGGGCCCGGATCCCTCTTTCATGATTTCGCGGTAGCTGAAGGAGGAGATGCTGCTGCTGTCACCCGTCTGTGCCCGGCTCGGCGAGCTGATATCGGCCAGGACGAGGTCCTCGATCCCTGTGGATGGAGGGTGACGTTAGAGTACACTGTCAAGAGGCATCCTGGTGCTGGGGCAGGTCAGGATCGCTGGAGATCCACAGCCCCCCCCCTTCCCTAAACTCCAGGCGTGCAGAGATCCTGGATTGCCGTAAGGAAATGGAACAGCACTTTGAGCCAGTGTTCCCTCTAAGCTGAGTTAGTGTGAGCTCGCTCACAGTCTTTTTAGCCTCCGGCTCACACATTTTTGTCTTCGCTCAGGAAGGAGGGCTCCAGAGCAAACTAATTTACGCGGTAGACCAGGGGTGTCGAACTCATTTGTTATGAGGGCCGGATCTGACATAAATGGGACCTTGTCGGGCCCCTGGGCCACGTGTGTCACGAAAGGTAATGCCAGGTAGCGGAGATATAAACTTTATAAAGGACACAGACACATTTTTTTTTTAACTTAAAATGAAAACATGCTTAAAACATTAGCTCTGTAAGCTGCAAAACCTACTTTTTATTTATCGACATCCACCACGGAAATCTCACGCTCAGAGTTCTGAGTCCGGGACCCAGGCTAATCCATGAAATGACTGCGTGATTAAGAGAGTCTGGCGAAGCAAGCTACGATGCAGCAGCAGCAGAACTGGAAGCGGGAGATGGCCGGTTCCACTGCGGGCCTGATGGAAGCCCTCCGGGGGCCTGCTCCGGCCCCTGGGCCACATGTTTGACACCCCTGCAGTAGCCCAATTGTTCGTTCACAACTTGAATGCCAGCAGCTCACAAGGTAGAATTTTTGCTCACAAAACTCCACAGCTTAGAGGGAGCATTGCTTTTGAGCATGCTCAGGGACACTTTCTTTCTTTCTTATTCATAATCTGCCTTTCCCCCAGGGACTCAGGGTGGATTACACAGAGCGGGTTGACACAGTCGATTGATGGGATATTCAGTAAACAATGGAGCAGGATTTGGGTAGTAACCAACCAGACGACTTAGAAAACGACAACACAGAAGCAAAGCCCAAGTGTTAAGAGGACCGATTAAATGGCGCGAAATCACATAGTGGGATCCAGGGCTCTTTTTGTAGAAAAAGCCCAGCAGGAACTCATTAGCATAATAGGCCACACCCAACAGCAGGAACTCATTAGCATATTAGGCCACACCCCTGACAGCACAGCTCATTCACATATTAGGCCACACCCCCATGTTACCAGAAATGTGGTCATCCAGCCACACCCACTTTTTGCTTCTTATTCTGTTTACCTTGTTTGTGGTCAAAACCCAGGGCCTTTTTTTGGGAGCAGGAACTCCTTTGCATGTTAGGCCACACCCCCTAATTGTAGCCAATCATAATGAGTTTCTGCTGTTGGGTGTGGCCTATTATGTTAATGAGTTCCTGCTGGGCGTGGCCAACTTGGGAGCCAGCCGGAACTCCGTTCCTGTGCGTTCCTGCCCAAAAATAGCCCTGGTGGGATCCACCTTGCAGCAAACGGAGGAAACAAACCCAATCCTGGGTCACAGATTTTACACAGGCCGCTACCTGTTGGCTACCCTTGACCTGGATGGCCCAGGGGGCTAGTCTGATCTCATCAGATCTCAGAAGCGAAGCAGGGTCAGCCCTGGTTAGGACTTGGATGGGAGGCCACCGGGGAAGTCCAGGGTCACTACGCAGAGGCAGGCAAGGGCACACCACCTCTGAATGTCTCTTGCCTTGAAAACCCTTTGGGGTTCCCTTAAAACAGCCGCGACTCGACCACACTTTCCAGCACCGGTGCCCCAACACCCCGTCTTATTTCATCTCACGGAGGGGGGAAATGTCCCTTCCTTGGAGCCTCAAGTACCCTCCGAATTACTGTCCGCTTGCACTGTGATAAACCAGCGTGGCGTAGTGGTCAGACGATGCCCGGTCCTGGATAGCCCAGGCAAGCCCAATCCCGTCAGGTCTCAGGGCTGACTCCGGCAAGTACTTGGAAGGGCGACCCCCAAGGCATTCCAGAGGCAGGTCCAATCAAGCCACCTCTCTGAAAAAACGTTCAGGGGTCGCCGGAGGTCCACCATGACTTCCAGGCAAGCACACAAAACACACGCAGGCACACAAAAGTGTGTCAGATGAGGATCTGAGAGACCTAGATCTGAACCCCCCACTCTGCCCCCGAAGCTCTCGGCCTAGCCTACCTCACAGGGCTGTCGTGGGAATAAAACAGAGGAGAGGAAAACGACGTCAGTTGGTTTGGATCCCCACTGGGGAGAAAGCCGGGATATAAATACAGCAAACCAAGCAGCCTCCCTGTGAATACTTCAGGTCGAGTTACAGAACAAGGGAGCTGTCCAGGGTGCTGAAATCCAGGGCTAAAGGCCAGGGTGAATTTCGGAGGGGGGGGGGCGCTCGCTAGTCGTCCACTCTTATGTTTAATACTCAAATCCAAGTGGCACGCTTTCGTTTCACGGTGCCAGAGAGTGCACATCCAGGAACTCTTCTGAGGTAGGGCTGTAATTAATCTTGTGTTAAGCCATCCCGAATAAGCACTCTTACTTAAGAACATAAATGCCTTGTTGGATCAGATTCACTCAGTCCGGCATCCTCTCCCAACAATCCCAGCAGACGGCCAGTCGCTCTCTGGTGGAACAAACCCTGCCTTCTGCCAACCCCGGGGGCAAGGGGGGGACTTGTTTATTCAGAAATATTGAGACGCTGCCTCTTGGCTCATCGTTCGCAAGGCAGCTTCCAACGATTAGTGTTTAAATCAGGGGAGAGTACGATGAAAACCAAGTGAACCAGTGCACACGATCAATGAAGGGACCTGTAATAAACCAAATCTAAAACCAGCAGGGAAGAATGGTGAGGAGGAGGAGGAGAAGAAAAAGGAGGAGGAGGAGGAGGAGGAGGAGGAAGGAGAGGAAGAAGAAGAGGAGGAGGAAGAGGAGGAAGAGAATGAAAAAGAAGAAGAGGAGGAAGAAAAAGAAGATGAGGAGGAGGAGGAAGAGGAAGAAGTAGAGGAAGAGGAAGAAGAAAAGAGATTGGATTTATACCCCGCCCTTCACTATCCGAAGGAGTCTCAGAGTGGCTCACAATCACAGACACGCTGTGAGGCAGGTGGGGCTGAGAGAGCTCTTTCGAGGACTGTCCTTGAGAGGGCTGCTCTGAGTGGGGAATCAAACCCGGTTCTCCCAGATTAGAGTCCACGCACTTAACCACTACACCAAACTGGCTGGAAACCCTACCAGTCACCTCAAGCCTAAAAGGAGATTCTGCAATCAAGGGGCCACTGCAGAGAAAGCCCTGCTTGGACTACCTGACTTTGGAAGGTGGGAGCATGAGCCGTGGGGCCCCTGTATCTTTTTTGGAGGGGCGCCATCGAGTTACAGCTGACGTCCGATGACTCCACGGGGTTTTCAAGGCAAGAGATGTCACCCTGCCTCTGCATAGCAACTCTGGACTTCCTTGGCGGTCTCCCACCCAAGTACTAACCAGGGCCGACCCTGCTTAGCTTCCGAGATCTGATGAGCTTGGGCCAGCCTGGGCCGTCCAGGGCAAGGCATGAGGCCATCAGAGGTGGTTTGCCATGGCCTGCCTCCGCATAGCGAACCTGGACTTCCAGTTTGGCGTAGTGGTTAAATGTGTGGACTCTAATCTGGGAGAACCGGGTTTGATTCCCCCACGCCTCCACGTGCAGCTGCTGGTGTGACCTTGGGTCAGTCACAAGCAGTGTTCCCTCTCAGCTGAGTGAGTGTGAGCCAGCTCACCGTTTTTTAGCCTCCGGCTCACCCATTTTGGTCTTAGCTCGGGAACGGAGGGCTCCAGAGCAAACTGATTGATGCAGCAGCCAGATCGCTCGCTCACAGCTTTAATGCCAGCAGCTCATAGAGTAGATTTTTTGCTCGCAGGACTCCACAGCTTAGAGAAAGCACTGATCACAAGTTCTCCCAGAGCTGTTCTATCAGGAGCAGTCCTGGAAAGAGCTCTCTCGGCCCCACCTACCTCACAGGGTGTCTGTCGTGGGGAGGGGAAGGGAAAGGGGATTGTAAGCCGCTCTGAAACTCCGAGTGAAGGGCGGGATATAAATCCAATCTCCTCTTCTCTTTGTGGCCTCCCATCCAAGTACTAACCGGGGCCGACCCTGCTTAGTTTCTGACCCCCGGCCATTCAAATCAGGGCTGGGGCCTCCGTAGCTGACCTTAACTACCAGGAGGGTCTGCCTGGAATACAACAGGCCTTTAAGCCTCCGGTGCCGGGTTATTTAAAGCTTTCAGCACCTTGGATCCTGCCCAGAAGCCAGTGAGCCGGCAGCGTAGATCTTTCAAGACCAGCCAGGCATGATCTCTATCATTTACTGCAATTATCCCGGCAGGGACGGGGAGGGGACGAGAGAGTTAAAAAAATTCCTGCTCAGCCACCAGGCTCCCTGGATGACCTCCAGCCGATCACCCTCGCTCCGTCTCCTCTGTGCCACGGGCCTGCTGTGTGGTTCCGTGAGGGGGGCGTGTCCCACGGTTTGCGGCTCTGAGCGCCACGGAGGAAGGGCAGGGTACACAATCGGTCTGGGAAGCCACACGCACGCTCAAGGGACACTTTTTTTGACACAGCAGACTGGAGAATGTGGCTTCCGGTACAGGCCAGACCCCTAAAGGACTGAGTGATTGGTTTTTGCGTTTTCTTAAAAAGAGAAAACATTTAAAATACCTGCAGAGAAGATTTTTAAGGGTAGGCAGAGTCTGAGATGAGAGGGGTCCCAAGCAGGGTGCTGTGCAGGCTTCCCAGAGGCCAAGGAGGCTGTCCTAAGAACATCAGAAGGGCCCTGCTGGATCAGACCAATGAGGGTCCATCTAGTCCAGCATCCCGTCTCACACAGGGGCCAGCCAGTTCCTCTGGAGGGCCAGCAACAGGGCAGAGAGGCCAGGGTCTTCATAAGAACATCAGAAGAGCCCTGCTGGATCAGACCAGTGGTCCATCTAGTCCAGCATCCTGTCTCACACAGGGGCCAGCCAGTTCCTCTGGAGGGCCAACCACAGGGCACAGAGGCTGAGGCCTTCCCCTAATAAGAACATTAAGTAGAGCCCTGCTGGGTCAGACCAGTGAGGGTCCATCTAGTCCAGCATCCTGTCTCACACAGGGGCCAGCCAGTTCCTCTGGAGGGCCAACAACAGGGCACAGAGGCCAAGGCCTTCCCCTGATAAGAACATTAAGAAGAGCCCTGCTGGGTCATACCAGTGAGGGTCCCTCTAGTCCAGCATCCTGTTTCACACAGGGGCCAGC
>NW_015165388.1:67064-70796 GCF_001447785.1 Gekko japonicus
AGTCCAGCATCCTGTCTCACATAGTTGCCAAACCAGCTCCTCTGGAGGGCCAACAACAGGGCAGAGAGGCCGAGGCCTTCATGAGAATAGGCATTTGAAAACAAAGCATTCACTTATTCAGGTGAAACAAACGGAGTATCCTTAGGGATGCTGACAGGATGCAATCAGAACTTGGGTGCCGGCCCAAGAGGACTCCGGCCACTGAGAATCCAGCTCCCGGCACATCGCTGTGAGCATTCCTTATGTCTCGATACGAAGAAATCACATTTCTTCTCCATTCGACGCACATCCTGTCCTTATAGAGAGCTCACTGTGGTCTCCCACCCAGACTACGGATCACGTTTCCCCAAGTCCTTAAGCTCTGGAGTTCTCAGACAAAACACCAGGCCCAGACACGGCGTTTCAAACCACCCCACTGCCTGGCCCAGTCTGGTGGTGAGAGCTTTGGGGGCGGCGGGAGGGGAGTGCGGCGCGGGGCGTAGGAGGTGAGAAATCCTGCAAGCGAACAGAGCAGCTGCCTAGTCTGCCGGCTTGATTTTTAATCCAGCTGGGAAAACAGAGACCCTTTCAGTGCCAGGTGACTCGTGCTTAGGGCTGCCAAGTGGGGGCGGGGGGGGGGGAAAACCCTTTCCGCCGCCGCGGAATCGGGCCCCGGGGGGAACCCCGCCCCCCGAAGCACACCGGAGGTGATGCAACTACGTTGAGCACTCTATGGTTTTATCTCCGATGATGGGGGCCACGCCCCCAACGTGCTCAACATCACTTCCTGGACGTGCTGGTGGCACGCGCGTCAGAGAAGAGCTCCCAGATCGCCGCAACGCTCCCCCAATGGTAGGGTTTTGCACTTGGGAACCCTACTCGTGCTGCCAAGGACGGGCAGCCCTCCCCAAGCCAGCGAGTGGCCAGAGCCCCCTCTCGACGCCCGCCCCGGACGCTCAAGCCCCGACTTCCCCTGCAGGCGGACTTGCCAGTTTCCCCTTACTTCGCCCAACTTCTTTGTGTTTTGGAACCAATCTATAGGCGATCCGGCCTTTGCAGACAGAAAGAAGAAAGGCCGGGAAAAAAGAAACACGGGGACTCTTAAAAAAAGAAAAGAAATCACTCTATGCTAAGAAAAGTGCCCTGCGGAGGGAGAAGAACTCTTTCGTGCAGGTTGCTCCAGAGAGAGAGAGAGAGGGAGGGAGGGGGGAAAAAGGAGGATTACAAAGGCAATGAAAGTCCCCTTCACACTCCGGGAGGCTTCAGTTCAAAGCCAGCAAGATGAAAGGCGGCGCCCGCCCTGCGGTTTGCCGGGGGCCAAATGGCAGCGCCCTCCTGGGGCCAAGAGAAGAATGGCGCCCTTGGAGGCCTACTTGAAAGGGGAAGGGGGGAGGCTTGGAGTGAGGCGGCGCCCTCTGCAGGCTGCGTGAGGGGCCACAGCTGCCCATCTCCCTCCTTCCCGCCGGTCGCTGCGGGCTTCATGGTGAAAAAACCCTGCAGTGGTAACGGTCGCCTCGCCTGTCTGCATGAAGCAGGACCAAGGGGGCTGGGGGAGAGATCTGGTTTTAGCCGAAAAGGAGTTCTGCGGGGCAAGGGGGATCACACTACTCCCCACCCCCCCGGTTGTACAGAAACAGAATCGGCGAGCGATTGAACCAACGTGTCTGCCGGTTTCCGGCTCTGGCTTGGCAGGCCGAAAGCACCAAAATCTAGCGTGCCGAAAGCTCGGGGAAGGCAAACAATGCTGGGAGGGGGGCACAGTGGGAGAGTGCAAGGAGGGGTCAGCTGATGGCCTGACGGTTTCACTTAACGTTTAATTTTTGGCCCAGATCAGGGGCCTAATAATGATCCTTCCTATGCTGGGGGCTCTTCACCTGGGCTTCGAACTGTACCCTTAAGTGGTCCACACATCTGTGCGTGTTCAAGTTGCGCTTCCGACTTATGGCGACCCTACGGATTGATGTCCTCCAAAACGTCCGATCTTGAATAGCCCTGCTCCGGTCTTGCCAACTGTGGCCCTTCCTTGATGGAGTCCATCCGCCTGCCTCATGAGTCTTCCCCCTTTCCCTGCCGCCTTCAACGTCTCCTCACACGATTGCCTTTTCCAGTGACCCTTCGTCTTCTTGTCGTGTGGCCTCAGTTCAGTCATTCCAGCTTCTAGGCCGAAATTCAGGCTTGATTTGATGTAGAACCCACTTATTTGTCTTACGGTATCCGTAAGGCTCTTTTCCTCTGCCACATTTCAAATGAATCCACAATTCCTCCTGCCGGCAGCCCGCCGCAGAGACCAAAAACCCCCAAACCTGTTTTATTGACAGGGCCTTACAAACAAACAAAACCACCTCGGTTTCGACGGCCTCCAAAGGAGAAACTGGCTCCTCACCCAGAGAAATGCAGAACGTTTTCATTCCGTTCTTGTCCTGCGTCGCGACGCTTCTCCCGCAGTCGCGTCTCGCTAGTCCGAAGGAATGGCCGTTGGGCCTAGTCTTCCTGGCATCCTCTCCCGCCCTCACTTGCGGCCCTCACAAATCCCCCCCTCCCCCAACGTTCTCTTCACAACTGGCCTCGGACACAAAAGCCGCTCCCCAGCCCACCCGTCTGTCTTTTTTTATATAGAACGATGTGGGGCACAGGCCCAAAGCTCACGCCTCAACGATGAGTCTTCCCCCTTTCCCTGCCGCTTTCAACGTCTCCTCACACGATTGCCTTTTCCAGTGACCCTTCGTCTTCTCGTCATGTGGCCTCAGTCCAGTCATTCCAGCTTCTAGGCCGAATTCAGGCTTGATTTGATGTAGAACCCACTTATTTGTCTTACGGTATCCGTAAGACTCTTTTCCTCCGCCACATTTCAAATGAATCCACAATTCCTCCTGCCGGCAGCCCGCAGCGGAGACCAAAAAACCCCAAACCTGTTTTATTGACAGGGCCTTACAAACAAACCCACCTTGGTTTCGACGGCCTCCCAAGGAGAAACTGGCTCCTCACCCACAGAAATCCAGAACGTTTTCATTCCGTTCTCGTCCTGCATCACGACGCTTCTCCCGCAGTCGCGTCTCGCTAGTCCGGAGGAATGGCCGTTGGGCCTAGTCTTCCTGGCATCCTCTCCCGCCCTCACTTGCGGCCCTCACAAATCCCCCCCTCCCCCAACGTTCTCTTCACAACTGGCCTCGGACACAAAAGCCGCTCCCCAGCCCACCCGTCTGTCTTTTTTTATATAGAACGATGTGGGGCACAGGCCCAAAGCTCACGCCCACTCACTCACTCCCCTCTTCCCTCAGTATCCTGCCTCATGCAGGACTCATCCAGATGGCTCGGTTCAAGAAATCAGCTGCTCCCGGGCATCCAAGTCCCCGCCGCCTCATGCCGACCAGCACTGGCTCCCCCAACTCCCGGCCTATGCAGCTGGAAGGGACAGATGCCCGAGGAGTGCAAGCTGGGCCGTTGGCAACCTGCAGTCGGGTCCAGGGATTTGGCAGGGAAAATTGCGAGGTTTTCTTCTTTCTCTCCCCCAAATATTTCACGATTCTTCACAACGCTGCTGAGCCAGGGATTTCGGAAGCGGCTGCCGGAGCAGGCTGTTTTGTTATTTTGGGAGGCAGGAGGAGAAAGAGGCAGATTTGCCCCCAAATGTGCAGAATTCAAGGGGCCTCGGTGCAGAATTTGGAAGGTGTCTGGGGCCGGCTCTCCTCCCGGAATCAGGCCTCCCCCCCCCCCCCGGCCACCCCAAAAAAAAATCCTGTGCGGTTTGGGGTG
>NW_015165388.1:71265-75688 GCF_001447785.1 Gekko japonicus
GGGAGGGGGGGGGACAGGAAAAAACAGACAGTCCTGAGAGTGGGTATCTACCTCTCCCTTTATCACTTCCAGGAAGAGGCGGGGCCAAACCCTGATTGGAGCCGCAGTCCTGGGGGTGGGGCCAAGGGTGGTATATAAGGGAGGCTTCTGAGTGACGCCAAGGAGGAAGAACCAGGGGCAGGGGGGCACACAGGGCCAGAGAGCAGTGTTCCCTCTAAGCTGAGTCAGTGTGAGCTAGCTCACAGTTCTTTAGCCTCTGGCTCATACATTTTTGTCTTCGCTCGGGAAGCAGGGTTACAGAGCACACGAATTCGCTCACAACCTTAATGCTGGTCGCTCACCAAGTAGAAACTTTGCTCGCGAGACTCCACGGCTCAGAGGGAGCATTGCCAGAGAGTGAGAGAGAGCGCAAGGGTGCGCTCCTTTGGGGGAAGGGTGCCGAAACCCCTTCCCCATCCCATTCTGAGGCCAGCAGGGTGGAATCTAAGCCCATACAGGAGGGCAGAGGGTGGGCAAGCCAGCACAGGGGTGGGAAGATACCAAAGCCAGGTCTGATAGGAACCTGGAATCAATGAACACAGCGTACATGGCTCATTCTGGAATCGATGAACACATCGTACATGGCTCATTCTGGAATCGATGAACACAGCGTACATGCGCCCACACACGCGCAGAGGAGGTTCTACGAAGTCGCTCGGCGGAGGTTCTACGGAGTCTCTTCAAACAAGAGCCGGTGTGGTGTGATGGTTAAGAGCGTCAGACCAGGATATGAGAAACCCGAGTTCGAATCCCCGCTCTGCCCTGGAAGCTTGCTGGGTGACCTCAGGCTGGTCACACTCTCTAGGCCTAACCTACCTCACACGGTTGTTGTGAGGATAAAGCAGAGGAATGTTCCCCAGAATCAACAGTGATATTTTAACTGCGTCCATCAGAATGGCTTACTGGGCACCGAGTTCCAGCTTCCTAAGAGTCTGCTTCTATTAAGTGGCTAGCCCTCATAACCAGGAACTTGGAAGAACGTATGAACAATTCCTGGCTAATTTTGAAAGTCAAAAATGGAAAGCCGAGCCGTGACCTGGATAGCCCAGGCGAGCCCGATCTCGTCAGATCTGAGAAGCTAAGCAGGGTCGACTGTGGTTAGTACTTGGATGGGAGACCTCCTTGGAATGCCACAGCGGGAGGACTGGGGGCAGGCTTCATTCAGCCACCTCTCTGAATATCCTCCACTCAAAATTACCTGTACTTCCCCCCCCCCTTGAGAACGAAAATAGTTTGGGGAGGGTATGGCATTTTGCAGCTACAAAATGGCAGGGGAGGAAGCAGTTAATCCCCCCCCCCCATTCTCCCCCTCCAAATGCAGCTTTAGGAGTTGCACCGAGAGTCACTGGAAAACACAGCCAGGCTAGGAAAAGCGGAAGACCCAACATGAGATGGATGGACCAAATCAGTCAGATTAGAACGGATAAAAGGAAGTCCTTCTTCACCCAGAGAGTGATTAACCCATGGAATTCACTGCCAGAGGAGGTGGTGGCGGCTACAAGCGTGGACGGCTTCAAGAGGGAATTAGATAAGCATTTGGAGCAGAGGTCCATCCGTGGCTATTAGCCAGAAGGTATAAATAGGAACTCTCAGTCTGGGGTAAGTGATGCTCTGTATTCTTGGTGCTTGGGGTGGGGGGGGGACACACAGTGGGAGGGCTTCTAGTGTTCTGGCCCCACTCACTGCTGGTCCTCCTGATGGCACCTGGTACTTTTGGCCACTGTGTGGGCCACGGGCTTGATCAAACATTGGCTTCCCTTACGTCCTTATGTTCTTAAGGAAGCCACAAAGGCCCTCCCATTTGCAAGACCTGAGCAAGGCTGTGAACGAGAGGACGTTTTGGAGGACCTGAATACATAGGATTGGTGTAAGTTGGAAGCCACTTGGCGGCGCTTAAGACAGACATGTGTGTTCTCCCCCTCTAACTTCAGCCATTGCATTTGGGAAGGGAACAAAGTCTTGTTCAACAGCGGGTCAATTCCACCTTCAGATGAAGCCGAAGTATTTTCTTAAAAGCAAACCCACGGCCGTTTTTACACGCAGGAGGCCCTTCTCGACTGGCGCCGTGGATGGAACTTGGCCGCTGCGTCCCAATGCAGAAACGCAACCCCAGGAATCAACGATACGGCTCCAAAGCGTTCGCAGCCCCCTCTTTCGCCCCGTCCAAAGCTGTGCCGTCCCCCTGATGGCAATTGAGGGGAAACAGCACCCCCTAAAGGAAAGGAAAGGACCCGCACGCGGCCCTCTTCTCAACCGACCATCCCTCTTGAAGGAAAAAGAAGAAGGGGACGGCAAAGAATGAGACGGTTAGACAGCGTTATCGATGCAACGAACATGAAACTGAGCAAACTCCGGAGCACGACGGAAGACAGCAGGGCCTGGAGTGACGGGGTCCGTGGGGTCGCGAAGAGTCGGACTCGGCTGTGCGACTGAACAACAACAACAACAACTTACCTGTCCTGCTCTTGCTATTCGTCAAGATCTCCTGGAGCCGCTCCTGGAGTTTGTCTGCCCGCTTCCGCTCCAGGTGGAGCTGCCGTTTGAGGTCCTTCAACTGTCGGGGGGAGAAAGGGGTGGGGTGGGGGGGTGAAACACCAGAGTTTAGCTCCACAACCTATTTTCAGCTTTTCACTCCCCCCCCCAAAGGAGAATAAGGTCACAGGACTGCGGCTAAAGGTGTGCTGAATTCCTTTTCCTTGCAGTGATGGAGCACAGCGATTCGGCCCCTGGGGACAGGTTCGAGATGAGACAGTTAGACACCACAGGATTAGATGGTTAAACGGGAGAGATTGAGATCAGGGGTTCCCAACTTATCTAAGCCTGCAAGGACCTTTGGAATTCTGACAGTGCATGAGTGGGCGCATGCACAAAATGGTTGCTGCAGAGGGTGGAGCCAACCCCAAAAATGGCAGGGTGTGCCATGATTCGCAGTTCTGTGAGTAAATGTTCAGCATTTCAGGCAGATGCTCTTGAGAGAACAGCTCTGAAATAACTTGTGACTGACCCAAGGTCACACCAGCAGCTGCGAGTGGAGGAGTGGGGGAATCAAACCCGGTTCTCCCAGAGTCCGTGCTCTTAACCACTTAACTGGCTCTCACATCAAACTGAGCCCCGGGGCCTCTCAGTGCAGACGACCGGGCACCGACTGGAGATTGTGGGACGCCTCCGACAAGGCGGGCATCGGAGCCCTGGGCGACATCAGCAGTGGGCTCAGACGCTCCACGTGGGGGAGAGAGGGGGGACGCTCGGCAGCATAGGAAGCACATGGGAGCCCCGATCTTAAAAGGGGCGTGGCTCTGAACCCTAACTCTGGCACTCCGCCCCTCCGATCCAGCCCTCTGCCCTTTGGCTGGCTCGGCGGGAGGAGAAGGTAGGCAGGGGAGCAAACCACAGACGCCCGTTAAGCACAAGGCACCGCAACAGCTCTTTCTTCTGACGCACTTCAGCCCCACCCCCCAGGGGGGGCAGGGGGACCCGTGGAGCGCATCATCCCCGTATCAGTCACGGCCACTCCTTCGCCTCCTTTCCCGCCCCGGGTGCCTCCAGCGGGGACTGCAGTGCGTCACTGCGGTGCGGGACTGCCCCTGGGCCATGCCACCTTCTCGCTCTTTCTGCTACGGGGTGTGTTCGGTGGGGGGAAGCGAACCCCGGGGGAGTCTTCTCGCCTTCCAGCTCACCAGAGAAGGGATTTGCTGGGAGAACTGGCTACGGCCAGCAAGACGGGCAGACGGAGTTCAGGGATTTGGATCCATCCCTCCGCTGCCTCTGCCCTGCCTCGCTCAAACACCCAGACGCGCATGCGGACACGCACACGCCCTCCTCCCCAATGCCCTGGGGAAATCGCCTCGCTCACCGCCGCGCTCCCTTTCTTCTCCAGGATCCGCTGCCCGTCGACCGTGTCCTTCACCTCCTGCAAGAGACACCGGGGCTGTCAACGTGTCCTCCCTTCCGGACTCCCGGCGCCCCAGAGGTGTCAGAGTGCGTTTCCGACAAACTTTAAAGGCCGGAAAAACACCTGACAGCTCTCTTCATCCTTCAAACCACCAGCCCCCGAGGGAGCACCGCTACTGTTATTAGTAGGATGCGGACAGAACGGAGCGGGTGCAGAGGAGAGCGACGAGGAACATCGGGGCCCGGAGACCAAAAGCCCTATGAAGAAAGGCTGGGGGACTTGGGGATGTTCAGTCTGGGGAGGAGGAGGTTGAGGGGGACAGGATGGCTCTCTTGAAGTATTTGAAGGGCTTTCCCTTAGGGGAGGAGGAGGAGGAGGAGAAGAGGAGGAGGAGTTTGGATTTATACCCTGCCCTTCACTACCCAAAGGAGTCTCAGAGCGGCTCGCAAACTCCTTCCCCCTCCCCTCCCCCCAACACACACCCCCCGGGGG
>NW_015165388.1:75703-77125 GCF_001447785.1 Gekko japonicus
GAGAGCTCCGACAGAAACGGCTCTTTTTCAAGGACAGCTCTGACAGAACTATGGCTTGCCCAAGGCCGTCCAGCAGATGCAAGTGAAGGGGCGGGGAATCAAACCCAGTTCTCCCAGATTAGAGTCCACGCACTTAAACCACGACACCAAACTGCCCAAAGGGGCAGTTAAAATGGACACAGTACTCTGTCCCTGTGAAGGAAAGGCCAAACTGTATGGGATGATAATAGTTAACTGTTAGGCAAATCTCATCCAAGGGAGAGTCCCCAAGTAGAGCACTGTACCCTTTGATGGATCGAACCTTAGGTCAGGGGTCCCCAACCTTTTTGATCTTGCAAGCGACTCGGGAATTCTGACACAGTGTGGTGGGCGCAGCCACAAAATGGCTGTGATACAGGGGTAGAGCCAGCCAGACATCGGCTGCGGCTTACCTTCCATCACTCTGCGAAGAGCCTTGCGCTGTGGTGGCAACTGCAGCCGAAGCCATGTTTTTAAATGTCTGCCCAGCCAATCAAACCATCAGTGGCCAGTCGGAGGCCTTGCCGAGCAAAAGCTCGGCCAGGCCCCACCCACTTTCTACAAACACTTGGTGGGCACCGGGAAAAGTGTCTGTGGGTGCCGTGGCGCCCACGGGCACCACGTTGGGGACCCCTGCCTGAGCTCCAAATTCTGGCCTCTCCTTTTCCGCAGACCTTTGGTCTCAACCAGGACATAAAGGACGACGAGGCAGGGGAAGGACTTTGAGTGGGACCGAAGATCCACAAAGCAGCCAATGTTCTCTCTAATTCCCCCCCTCCCCACTCAGCTCTGTGGAGCAGATCGCATCCTGAGCAGAACGTAACTGTTATATTCTTAAAAAGGGCAACGGGCCGCGCGAGACCCCGCGGGGCTCCAGGTTGCTACTGAGCGGGGCATCCTGTGTTAATGAGCGGCTGCTTATGTGCTCAGCTTAGAGGGAGTACTGAAAGCGACCCTACGATGCCCAGATGTCTCCAGTTCCGGGAAGCCAGGGCTCCTGGAGGGAAGGGCGGTAGGAGAAATCGCCATCCAAATTCCTGAATTGGGGATGGCGCCATCTGCTGATCGGTGCCAGGCTCTGCAGGCACACCAGATCTCTGGGCACAGCGCGAGAGCCCACGACGCTAAGCCAGTCTGGGTCCACTTGGGGCCTGCATTCACACACACACCCCCGCAGGTCTACTGTCGTGTGGTTGAAGGAAGAAAGGCGGGACGGAGATGTCAATAAATAAGAGTGATCCGGCAGATGGGCGATTGTGGCAGGAAGGGAGAGGAACAGATGGGCCTAGGAACCTCACGCTGCCGAGCAGCAGCTCCCAGGGGAAGATGGCAGGTGGCTGCGCACGTACACACACACACACACACCTGCTTCAGCCGGCTGACTGCCTCCATGTGTTCGTCTCT
>NW_015165388.1:78640-81595 GCF_001447785.1 Gekko japonicus
ATAAGAAGAGAAGAAGGGATTCGATTTTTACCCTGCCCTTCACTCCCCGAAAGAGTCTCCGAGTGTCTTACACAACAGACACCCTGGGAGGTAGGCGGGGCTGAGAGAGCTCTTTCGAGGACTGCTCCTGAGAGAACAGCTCTGAGAGAACTTGTGACTGACCCAAGGTCACACCAGCAGCTGCATGGGGAGGCGCAGGAAATCAAACCCGGCTCTCCCAGATTACAACCTGCGCTCCTAACCACTACACCAATGCAATGCAATAGGCTTCGGGGTGCAGAACCGATCCCCGAAGTCTAAAAACAGACCTGAAGCAGAGCACAGGCATTAACATGGCACATTCAAGGATGCACCATTCTACATCCTAGTGTTAGCAAGCTGTACACAGCAGCACAGACCACCGTCGCTAATAATTTTTCCGAGGCACTTTGTGAATCGTTTAGCATGGGGTGACTCTATCGCCTGCGTAGAAAAGCCCACTGGGATAATTTAATTTTGCAGAGTTTGCAGAAAGCCAAGAGAGGGGGAGCCCTCCAGACTTCCCCAGACAGGCCGTTCCACCAGATGGGGGCCACCACAGAGAAGGCAGGCGTACGGGCAGTTGTTAATTCTGCCCACTTGCAGGTTGGTGCCTGCAGAACCCCCTGCTCTGATGACCAGAGGGGGAGAGGCGGTCTCGCAGAGAAGGAGGAGGAGGAGATTGGATTTATACCCCGCCCTTCACTCCTCGGAGGAGTCTCAGAGTGGCTTACAATCTCCTTTCCCTGTCCCTCCCCACAACAGACACCCTGCGAGGTAGGTGGGGCTGAGAGAGCTCTTTTGAGGACTGCTCCTGAGAGAACAGCTCTGAGAGAACTTGTCACTGACCCACGGTCACACCAGCAGCTGCATGGGGAGGAGTGGGGAATCAAACCCGGTTCTCCCAGATTAGAGTCCGGGCTCCTGACCACTACACCAAACTCACTCGCTCTATCTTATCTTATTTTATCTAATCTATCCTATCTATCTAATCTATCTAATCTATCTATCTAATCTATCTATCTAATCTATCTATCTATCTATCTATCTATCTATCTATCTATCTATCTATCAATCTATCTATCAATCTATCTATCTATCTATCTATCTATCTATCTATCTAATCTATCTATCTAATCTAATCTATCTAATCTATCTAATCTATCTATTTTATCTATCTATCTATCTATCTATCTATCTATCTATCTATCTATCTATCTATCTAATCCATCTATCCATCTATCTATCTATCTAATCTATCTATCTATCTAATCTATCTATCTAATCTATCTATCTATCTAATCTATCTATCTATCTAATCTATCTATCTAATCTATTTTATCTATCTTATTTTATCTTATCTTATCTTATCTTTCTATCTTTCTATCATCATCTATCTATCATCATCTATCTATCTATCATCATCTATCTATCTATCCATCCATCTATCCATCCATCCATCCATCCATCCATCCAGTTCTGTCTTGGCTGAGCTTGTCATCCTCTCCCTGAAGATACTATAGAGCTGGGCATGGGCGAAAGTGCAAGCCCAGGGGCACGAACCAAAGGGCTCTTCGCTTGCGCCTCCCGGATGAACCGTTTGGTGAATCCTAATCAGCTCCGAAATACTGCCAGTTTTGTCCGTTTTGGCTTACTTAGGCCATCTTTTTTGTTATGATCCACTCTTGGAATCTTCTGGGGGAGGAGAGTGGGATATTTAAAAAGGCCAACAAATGAAGGACACGTGACTTAGGAGAAGTAGGAGCCCAGCGGGAGGGGGAACAGGAGCCGAGTGCTATGGAGCCGCCCGGGGCGGGTAGGAGCCGTGCGTTGCCTCCCGAGACCGCCTGCCCACCTCTGCCTCCTTCAGCCGCCGCTCAAACCAGCCTTTGGTGCCGTCCATGGACTGGATCTGGAGACGCAGCTCCTCCACTGTTTGCTGCAGGGACTCCAGTTCCTGGCTGCGAGCCTGGAGAAGAAGGGGGAACGAGGCGGAGGTGTTACAGAAGGCAGGGAGGAGAGACCGAGGCACTGAACTCAACGCACCACTGTTCAGTTTCAGAAGGGAGCTGTGTCAATCGGGAGTAGAAGAGCTGGATTCAAGTCCAGCAGCATGTTATACACTAAGCGCCCTAATTCCCTTGCAAGGGTTAAGGAGGATAGAATCATAGAATCGTAGAGTTGGAAGGGACCTCCAGGGTCACCCAGTCCAACCCCCTGCACAATGCAGGACATTCACAAATACCTCCCCCTCCACACACACCCCAGTGACCCCCTGCTCCATGCCCAGAAGATCGTAAGAAACCCTCCAGGATTTCCAGCCAAACTGGCCTGGGGAAAAATGGCCGCCTGGCCCCAAAGTGGCGATCAAAATATTCGAAGGCCTTGCTGAGCTCATGGGTGTCTGTGGCCCATCCGGGTCAGTCTTGTCTACTCAGACTGGCAGTGGCTCTCCAGGGTCTCAGGCCGAGGTCTTTCCCATCACCTACTGGTCGATTGTTTTAACTGGAGATGCCGGGGATTGAACCTGGGACCTTCTGCATGCCAAGCAGAGGCTCTGCCACTGAGCCAGGGTCTCAGGTCAAGGTCTTTCCCATCACCTACTGGTCGATTGTTTTAACTGGAGATGCCGGGGATTGAACCTGGGACCTTCTGCATGCCAAGCAGAGGCTCTGCCACTGAGCCAGGGTCTCAGGTCAAGGTCTTTCCCATCACCTACTGGTCGATTGTTTTAACTGGAGATGCCGGGGATTGAACCTGGGACCTTCTGCATGCCAAGCAGAGGCTCTGCCACTGTGCCACAGGTGGCCCTTCAGGTAGTGCGGCCCCCCAGCCAAATCAGGCCCAGAAGCATACTGCGGACAAAGGACACAGTGCCCGCCATGGGCTTGGAGGCAGCGTTGTCAACCCCCAGGTGGGTCTAGTAACAAATAAATA